>NC_012872.2:43720108-43957415 GCF_000003195.3 Sorghum bicolor
CTACTGCTAATCTTCGACTGGTTCGGGTAGGGATTGATCTGACAGAATTCCACGAGTTTTGTTATTTATCTGTTTCTGCAGGGGGTTATCAGGAAATAAGGAAGAAAGGCCCACATGTCGGGATTCATAGAGATATCAACGCACCGCGCAATTTTACACCATCTAGAAGAATCCAGAAGCCACGAGACCGAAGCGGAGGCGAAACGGGGCCAGGCCCAGGGCGCCCGCCCTGAGGACCTGGGCGCCCGCCCCCCTCTGGAGCCCAATCAGGACTCTCTTCGCTCGGGATATTCCACCGACCTATTGGATCAAGAAAAACATAGTACCACCTCGCCTATCGACCCAAAAACGCATAGAAGGGGAGGACTATATAAGCAAGGCCCCCCTGGCCCCTGGAGAAGACATGAAGAAATTATCATAGAGACTGAGGGGTGCCCTCGAAGGAAAACCTCTTCTCTAATTAATATTTCTTTTTAGGCTTAGCAATCAATGTAAGGTAGATATAGATCTTTTAGTTTCTACTAGATTGAGAGAGATAGAGTGGAGGTGTGGAGTGGAGGAAGCCCGGCCTGTCGGTGTCTACTCCAAGCTTGTACCTGCGGGATCAAGTTCTCCTAACCCGAAGCTTGCTCCTAGGATTCTTCAGTAATTCGACTTCTAAATTCTAGTAAGTTCTTATTTTATTGTTCTTATGGTTTATGAGTTTACTTTAATCTCTTCGCGTAGATTTTAGAGTAATCATTGCTGGCGTAAACGTGGTGTTTAGGCTGGGGTACTCATAGATATTCTCTGACTAGCTGGACCGTGGTAGTAGTGAGGAACGTGACAATTCCGAGCTACCTTTGTAGATCACATCTCGTTAGCAGGAAGGATAGGGTTTATAGGTGCGGGTTGAACATCTTTTGTGGTGTCTAGATTCCGTTAGCCTCCCCATTAGAACAGTAGATCATTCTTACCAAGGTTAGAAGGAGACTACGGTTGCAGTCTTCTCTATTTATCACTCACATCGAAAGACATTCTTTGTGCCTAAAGGTTATTAGTAATAGACCGGTTAGTCAGATGCACTCTTTCTCCTAGTGGTAAAAAAATAAATACGATACTCTGGATAATTTCCCGGGTGAAGTGCTCACCGATATCCGTGCGCCTACGGATCAATTCCTTATTGCGTTCCCAAATATCAACAAGCATTTCTGGCGCCGTTGCCGGGAGAAAGACGGTTGCTGAGATAACCTGAGTCTTAGTATTAGCTTGTATCTATACTTTTATCTTTTCTTATCTTTTATATTCTTCCTTTATTTTCTTTATTCTTACCTTATGGAAAACCAAAATTCTAAATCGATCATGAGTCTGCAATCCCTTTAGCAACTGACCTTTTACCATGGGAATCATCACAGCCTATCCAAACATCCCAGTATAAGTTAAGTTCTAGGTTTATTGCCATGATTCAAAACCTATCTTTTTCGGGAAAGGAAGACGAAAACCCTTACCTTCATATTAGAGATTTTGAGCAAACATGTGATTGTCTTCGCATTGAAGGCATTTCTGATAAGACTTTACGTTGGAAGCTTTTTCCTTTTTCTCTAAGGGGAGAAGCTAGACAATGGTACAGTCAGAAGGTAAGTCAACAACAAGGTGAATGGGGAGTTTTACGAGCCAACTTTTGTCTAGATTTCTATTCCCTTGACCGTATAGCCGACCTTAGACTCGAAGACCTATCTTTTAAACAAAAAGATAATGAAACTTTGGGAAAATCCTGGAAACATTTTTCTGATCTTTTAGAATCTGGTCCAAACCTTAATCTTGAAGACCCTGTTCTTTTGTTTCACTTTTTTCGAGGTCTTCATAAAAATCACAAACAAATGCTTCACACAATGTCTAGAGGTTCTTTCTTTCGCATCCCTGCTGATGAAGCTAGAGTGATCCTAGATAGAATCCTAGAAGCTGAGATGGATAATACCCTTCATGATGAAACCTACGAAGCCGAAGTAGACACTCTGCCAAATTCTTCATCTACTTTAGCTATTCCAAGTTTTGAGCCACAAGAGGAAGAAATTCCACTACCGGACTTCATGCTGGATATAGAATCCGATCTTTTTGCCGATTTTGGAAATATTTCAAACTACCATTCTATTGACAAACCCCAAAACGGCCAGTTTAGCATTTATTTGCCAAGTGAATTTCAATTGAGAGAGCTTATCTCAGTAATGAGTAGCGAATGGTTGGAGGAATCAGAGCTTTCCTCTGATGTAATCCGTTTGGACACACCCTCTATAACTATACGCTGTGCTTATAATTCTGATCGACTTAATGCTCTTTATAATCCTGTTGTGGGGATCAACATCATGTCTGAATCTATTGCACTTAAACTATTTAAAAATCTTGTCTTAACCCCCACAACAAAGGTCATAAAGGAATCTTCGGGACGATTAGTCCCCAGTCTTGGAATTATTAATGTCCTGCCTCTTACGGTAGAAGGCTCCATGGTTCATTTGAACTTCTATATCTTTGATACATGGGACATCGACCTGTTGACAGGACAACCTTTTAGAAGACTCCTTTATGAAGGTCATACTGGAAAGCTACACATTTCTTTTGGAAAAACCTTTAAATTCCCAATAATAATTTCACACTCCTTAAATAATAAGGCCGAGTCATATCTTTTGCCTGATCCTATGGAGGAAGTAAAGGCTGCATCTCTAGAGCTTTTAGATGAACCAGACTTAGAAGACGAAACTCCTTTCTTCACAGAAGAAGAAGACGAACCTTTCGAGCCTGAACCCTTAGATGAGTTTGCAGAAACACCTAGACCCCCCATAGAGCTTAAAACTGTACCACCCGGTCTTACCTATGCTTTCCTAAACAATAATCCAGAGTTCCCTATGATCATTAGCGATAAACTCACTCAGGATCAAACTCTGCGATTAATGACCATTATTGAGAAACATCACTCAGTTTTCGGCTACTCACTTCAAGATCTTACAGGAATTAGTCCTATGATTTGTACCCATCGTATTCTAACAGATCCTTCTGTTACACCCTCTCGAGAACCCCAACGTAGACTTAACAACACTATGAGAGAGGTAGTTAAAAAGGAAGTTATAAAGTGGCTGCATGCAGGGATTATATATCCTGTGCCGCACAGTGAGTGGGTGAGCCCAGTCCAAGTTGTGCCTAAAAAGGGAGGCATGACTGTTATTATGAATGAAAAGAACGAGCTAATTCCGCAACGCACCGTCACAGGATGGCGGATGTGCATAGACTATAGAAAACTACACAAAGCTACGAGAAAGGATCACTTTCCTTTACCGTTCATAGATGAGATGCTAGAGCGGTTATTCAGGGTATCATCAAATCCCGATCCATCCTAATGATCAAAGCAAAACCACTTTTACATGCCCTTATGGAACTTATGCTTATCATAGAATGTCTTTTGGGTTATGTAATGCACCAGCTTCTTTTCAAAGATGCATGATGTCTATATTTTCTGATATGATTGAAGAGATTATGGAAGTTTTCATGGATGATTTCTCTGTTTATGGAAAAACTTTTGATAGTTGTCTTGAAAACTTAGACAAGGTTTTGCAAAGATGTGAAGAAAAGCACTTAATCCTTAATTGGGAAAAATGTCATTTTATGGTTAGGGAAGGAATAGTGCTAGGACACTTAGTGTCTGAAAGAGGGATTGAGGTAGACAAAGCTAAAATTGAAGTAATTGAACAACTACCTCCACCTGTAAACATAAAAGGAATTCGAAGCTTTCTTGGCCATGCTGGTTTTTATCGTAGATTCATAAAAGATTTTTCATTCATTGCTAGACCACTTACTCTTTTGCTAGCCAGGGATGCTCCTTTCGAATTTGATGATGCATGTCTAACATCTTTCAATTTATTAAAGAAAGCACTCATCTCTGCACCAATCATTCAACCCCCTGATTGGTCGTTACCTTTTGATATTATGTGTGATGCTAGTAATTATGCTGTGGGGGTAGTATTAGGACAAACTAAAGACAAGAAGCATCATGCAATTGCTTATGCCAGTAAAACTTTGACAGGAGCTCAACTTAACTATGCAACCACTGAAAAAGAGCTTCTGGCTGTTGTCTTTGCCATTGATAAATTTAGATCTTATTTAGTTGGAGCTAAAATAATTGTTTACACTGATCATGCTGCATTAAAATATTTGCTCACTAAAAAAGATGCTAAACCTCACCTGATTAGATGGATCTTATTACTCCAAGAATTTGACTTAGAAATAAAAGATAAAAAGGGAGTAGAGAATTCTGTTGCTGATCACTTGTCTATAATGTATTTTAAGAGTCCACAGGAAACCCCCATCAATGATTCACTCCGGGACAACATGCTCTACGGGATTAACAGGTCTGACCCCTGGTATGCAGATATTGTTAATTTTATGGTTTCAGGGTATGTACCACCAGGAGCAAACAAGAAGAAGCCTATTCAAGAAAGTCGTTCACATATATGAGATGAGCCATACCTCTTCCGAGTATGCTCTGATGGCTTACTCAGGAGATGTGTGACCACTGAGGAAGGATGGAAGATCATTGACAGATGTCATTCGTCACCATATGGAGGTCACTATGGAGCATTCCGTACACATTCAAAGATCTGGCAGTGTGGATTCTATTGGCCTACAATGTATGAAGACACGAAGCAATATATCAGAAGATGTGGGCCATGTCAAAGACACGGAAACATAAATACAAGGGATGCAATGCCACTCACCAACAACCTTCAGATTGAGCTCTTTGATGTCTGGGGAATAGACTACATGGGTCCATTTCCTCCATCAAAGAAGTGTGAGTACATCTTGGTGGCAGTTGACTATGTCTCCAAGTGGGTAGAAGCATTACCTTGCAAGCATGCCGACAACGTCAGTTCAAAGAGGATGTCTGAAGAAATTATATTTGCAAGATTTGGAGTCCCCAGAGTAGTGATAAGTGATGGAGGAGCACACTTCATCGACAAACGCTTCAAGCAATATCTATCAAGACATGGAATCCGTCACAACGTCGCTACCCCCTATCATCCTCAGACAAGTGGCCAAGCAGAGACTTCCAACAAACAAATCAAGAATATTCTTCAGAAGACAGTAAATAAAATGGGAATGGCGTGGAAAGACAAGCCACCCGATGCACTCTGGGCATACCGGACAGCATACAAGACCCCAATCGGAATGTCTCCATACCAATTGGTGTACGGGAAGACTTGCCATCTACCTGTTGAACTAGAATTCAAAGCACACTGGGCCATAAAGAGATGGAATATGGACCTAGATGTTGCTGGAGATTATAGAAGAATGCAACTATCAGAATTGGAAGAATGGTGAGAGAAGGCATATCACAATTCAAAGATCTACAAAGAAAGAGTCAAGAGGTGGCATGACAAGATAATCAAGAAGAAGGAGTTCACATCCGGAGATAAGGTATTACTTTTTAATTCCAGGGTGAAGCTTTTCGGGCATGGAAAACTCCGGAGCAAATGGGAAGGACCATTCAAGGTAATCAATTCATCATCCCACGGTGCTATCACACTTCAAAATAGCGAAGGTACGTTATTCAAGGTAAATGGTCAGCGTCTTAAATTATTTTTAGAGCCCAATGAGGAATTTGAAGAAATAGACGTAGTCCATTTTTACCTTCCCATGGAGAATTAGAGCCCGACACTTTTGGTCTGATGGTTTTGGGTCATATATATATTTTTCTAAATAATTCCGCATCTAGAAACGCGCTCGGAGAAGTGGGCCCACAGAGGGGCCAGAGAGAGGGCGGGCGCCCAGCCCCTGTTCCCCCTCGGTCCCGACTTTCTCTGTTATGGAAAATGCACTTAGGGTGATCCGAATAATCCCTCGGATAGAAAGTTTTGCACGCACGTCGACGGGAGCAACCCGAACAACCCATAGAGGCACCCTTTTGACCCCTATATAAACAGACCCCTGACCTCAGTTTTCAAACACCAAGCCACCAAGCTTTCTCTCCTTCAATTAGAGCTTGATTAGCTCTCCTTCAATTAAAATTTGATTTGTTCCTTGCTGCTCCAATGGCCGAGAAGTACCACGATGATTGGGAAGTTGTCCCCTTCAACCTCAACATGGAGCCTGTGGAAGACCCCGATGCCCGTGCTCTCGTCCCGGCCAACACAGAGCGTCAGCTAGAAGCCATGCCGTTACGCCAACGCAGCTCCGCCCAATCTTACCATGCTCAACCAGTTCTCACCGCACGGCCACAACCCCTACTCCTCACAGGATCATCATCCTAGACGAAGACCACTATCAAGGTGCCAATCGGCACAAGGATCCTTCCACCTAGACCTAATGAGAGGGTCGTTGGAGTCAAGACCAATCGGAGCGGCGAGATCAGTAGTATTCGCTACACTACGGAGGAGGAAAGGCCTTACTTCGAAGGGATTAGAGCAGCCAAAGTCTGTTTCATCCCTCCAAAGGCAGCCCCAAAGCACTCTCTCAATGCTTTTGAGACACCTCCCAAGCGTCGCAAGACTATAATGGATATTGATGAGGAAGTTCGCAGGCTAGATAGAGTTATCATAGACCTCCAGTCCTCGATTAATTCCCTCACTAGGCAGCTCTCTAACCACAACACCATTATACTAGGCCTTAGGCAGGATCTTGCCAGTGCCAACAAGAAGATCAAAGAATTAGAGCGCCGCTAAGTTATCTAGATTAGAGCTTGAGGCAATGCATCTTAGTCATCTATCTTTAAATTCGGTTTAAGTTTGCTAATATCAGTTTACTATCAGTTTGCTATCAGTCTTTTGTAATAAATGCCTCAAGATCAATAAAGAGTATTATTATTATTATTATTATTATTATTATTATTATTATTATTATTATTATTATTATTATTATTATTATTATTATTATTATTATTATTATTATTATTATTATGTCTTGTGTGTCTCTACTTTTTTTTTGTGCAAGAAAGCAGAAAACAAGTATGGGGGAGATCCCTCGACATGCCAAACACACTCCAACTACACCACTCCACGATTCAGGTACACACTCTGCACACTTTATGTTACACATATATTTATTTTGGATTATGCAGATTACTGTTTCCGACATGATAAGATAAAAAGATTAAAATATTTCTAATCATGATTAATCTCAATCTGTGATATTTCCGGAAAAATTGCAATTATTATAAAATCATTTTAAAACCCTGTGTTACTTAAGTCAATATGGAATATGTGATGGTAGAGTATGAGTTTCTTATTCTTGATATCATTGTTGCTTGGAGAATTTATTTCAAAATATTCAAAATTCTAGCTACCATCCTCAGTGTTTTATATGCCTGATAAAACTGAAAATATTAATTATGATTATAAAAGCTATCTGCTCTGTATTGAGTTTGTTCAAAATGAGTTAGACCCTTGTTGAGAGATTTATCATGCTCCCAAGATCAAGACATTATTTCAGTAAGATTCACTCTTCCGAAGTATTATTGCATTAGAGGCACGGGCTATGCAAAAATAGAGATATTTCGAGGAAATAAAAAGGAGCAAGTGGTCGACAACCTCGCAGAAAAAATGGACAAGTGTCCGGCAGTAGAATTAGGGATACCTCAGTATCAACTTAAAAAAAAGAGAAAAGAGAAAAAAATGATAGCCCATGGTCCCTCTAATAAGCAATATGCCAGCAAGAGTTGACAAAGTTTTTAATTTCCAAAGTCTTTGATCTAAGAGTATGACATTCCCCTCCTCGGATCCCGTTTTGATCAGGCAATAAATGCAAAGTAAGAATGCTTGAGAATTTTTGCAAAATAAAACAGCCTCAGTGAGATATATATATATATATATAAGATAATGAGTGATTTGAGAGAACCTATGAGGATCAAAAGGTATGCTAACTTTCTTTCAAAAATATACAAAAACTCCAAGTGATAGGATTGAGAAGAAAGGATCTTTACTCTTAACCATATACTTCCCTGACTATGGTACACAGTGGAATTTTAACACCCTGCAATTATATAAAGAATGTTTTTAAAATGTTTACCCCAGATATTTTTCTTAACCATCCTTTTCTCGAGGACGAGTAAAAGCCTAAGTATGGAGGTATTTGTTGACGGTTCTTAAGTATCAATTTTAATTATCAAATAAACAAGAGAAAGGACGAATATGCAACCAACACCTAGAATTAGGGTTTGATCTGACAGAATTCCACGAGTTTTGTTGTTTATCTGTTTCTGCAGGGGGTTATCAGGAAATAAGGAAGAAAGGCCCACATGTCGGGATTACATAGAGATATCAACGCACCGCGCAATTTTACACCATCTAGAAGACTCCAGAAGCCACGAGACCGAAGCGGAGGCGAAACGGGACCAGGCCCAGGGCACCCGCCCTGAGGACCTGGGCGCCCGCCCCCGTCTGGAGCCCAATCAGGACTCTCTTCGCTCGGAATATTCCACCGACCTATTGGATCAAGAAAAACGTAGTACCACCTCGCCTATCGACCCAAAAACGCATAGAAGGGGAGGACTTATAAGCAAGGCCCCCTGGCCCCTGGAGAAGACATGAAGAAATTATCATAGAGACTGAGGGGTGCCCTCGAAAGAAAACCTCTTCTCTAATTAATATTTCTTTTTAGGCTTAGCAATCAATGTAAGGTAGAAATAGATCTTCTAGTTTCTACTAGATTGAGAGAGATAGAGTGGAGGTGTAGAGTGGAGGAAGCCCGGCCTGTCGGCGTCTACTCCAAGCTTGTACCTGCGGGATCAAGTTCTCCTAACCCGAAGCTTGCTCCTAGGATTCTTCAGTAATTCAACTTCTAAATTCTAGTAAGTTCTTGTTTTATTGTTCTTATGGTTTATGAGTTTACTTTAATCTCTTCGTGTAGAGTTTAGAGTAATCATTGTTGGCGTAAACGTGGTGTTTAGGCTGGGGTACTCATAGATATTCCCTGACTAGCTGGACCGTGGTAGTAGTGAGGAACGTGACAATTCTGAGCTACCTTTGTAGATCACATCTCGTTAGCAGGAAGGATAGGGTTTATAGGTGCGGGTTGAACATCCTTTGTGGTGTCTAGATTCCGTTAGCCTCCCCATTAGAACAGTAGATCATCCTTACCAAGGTTAAAAGGAGACTACGGTTGCAGTCTTCTCTATTTATCACTCACATCGAAAGACATTCTTTGTGCCTAAAGGTTAGTAGTAATAGACCGGTTAGTCAGATGCACTCTTTCACCTAGTGGTAAAAAAATAAATACAATACTCTAGATAATTTCCCGGGTGAAGTGCTCACTGATATCCGTGCGCTTGCGGATCAATTCCTTATTGCGTTCCCAAATATCAACAAACAAATACCCCCATACTTAGGCTTTTACTCGTCCTCGAGAAAAGGATGGTTAAGAAAAATATCTGGGGTAAACATTTTAAAGCATTCTCTATATAATTGTAGGGTGTTAAAAATGCACTGTGTACCATAGTCAGGGAAGTTTATGATCAAGAGTAAAGATCCTTTCTTCTCAATCCTATCACTTGGAGTTTTTGTATATTTTTTTGAAAGAAAGTTAGCATACCTTTTTGATCCTCATAGGTTCTCTCGGATCAGTCATTATCTTTTATATATATCTCACTGAGGCTGTTTTATTTTGCAAAAATTCTCCAGCATTCTTACTTTGCATTTATTGCCTGATCAAAACGGGATCCGAGGAGGGGAATGTCATACTCTTAGATCAAAGACTTTGGAAATTAAAATCTTTGTCAACTCTTGCTGGCATATTGCTTATTAGAGAGACCATGGGCTATCATTTTATTTCTCTATTCTCTCTTCTCTTTTTTTAACTGGATACCGAGGTACCCCTAATTCTACTGCTGGACACTTGCCCATTTTTTTTCTGCGAGGTTGTCCAGCACTTGCTCCTTTTTATTTCCTCGAAATATCTCTATTTTTGCATAGCCCATGCCTCTAATGCAATAATTCTTCGGAAGAGTGAATCTTACTGAAATAATGTCTTGATCTTGGGAGCATGATAAATCTCTCAACAAGGGTCTAACTCATTTTGAACAAACTCAATATAGAGCAGATAGCTTTTATAATCATAATTAATATTTTCAGTTTTATCAGGCATATAAAACACTGAGGATGGTAGCTAGAAATTTGAATATTTTGAAATAAATTCTCCAAGCAACAATGATATCAAGAATAAGAAACTCATACTCTACCATCACATATTCCATATTGACTTAAGTAACACAGGGTTTTAAAATGATTTTATAATAATTGCAAGTTTTCAGGAAATATCACAGATCATGATTAGAAATATTTTAATCTTTTTATTTTATCATGTCGGAAACAGTAATCTGCATAATCCAAAATAAATGTATGTGTAAAGTGTGCAGAGTGTGTACCTGAATCGTGGAGTGGTGTAGTTGGAGTGTGTTTGGCATGTCGAGGGATCTCCCCCATACTTGTTTTCTGCTTTCTTGCACAAAAATAAAGTACAGACACACAAGACATAATAATAATAATAATAATAATAATAATAATAATAATAATAATAATAATAATAATAATAATAATAATAATAATAATAATAATAATAATAATAATAATAATAATACTCTTTATTGATCTTGAGGCATTTATTACAAAAGACTGATAGCAAACTGATAGCAAACTGATAATAGCAAACTTAAACCGAATTTAAAGATAGATGACTAAGATGCATTGCCTCAAGGTCTAATCTAGATAACTTAGCGGCGCTCTAATTCCTTGATCTTCTTGTTGGCACTGGCAAGATCCTGCCTAAGGCCTAGTATAATGGTGTTGTGGTTAGAGAGCTTCCTAGTGAGGGAATTAATCGAGGACTCGAGGTCTATGATAACTCTATCTAGCCTGCAAACTTTCTCATCAATATCCATTATAGTCTTGCGACTCTTGGGAGGTGTCTCAAAAGCATTGAGAGAGTGCTTCGGGGCTGCCTTTGGAGGGATGAAACGGACTTTGGATGCTCTAATCCCTTCAAAGTAAGGCCTTTCCTCCGCTGTAGTGTAGCGAATACTGCTGATCTCGCCGCTCCGGTTGGTCTTGACTCCAACGACCCTCTCATTGGGTCTAGGTGGAAGGATCCTTATGCCGATTGGCACCTTGATAGTGGTCTTCGTCTTGGATGATGATCCTTTGAGGAGTAGGGGTTGTGGTGGTGCGGTGAGAACTGGTTGAGGATGGTAAGATTGGGCAGAGCTGCGTTGGTGTAATGGCATGGCTCCTAGCTGACGCTCTGTGTTGGCCCGGACGAGAGCATGGGCATCGGGGTCCTCCACAGGCTCCATGTTGAGGTTGAAGGGGACGACTTCCCAATCATCGTGGTACTTCTCGGCCATTGGAACAGCAAGGAACTAATCCAACTTTAATTGAAGGAGAGCTAATCAAGCTCTAATTGAAGGAGAGCTAATCAAGCTCTAATTGAAGGAGAGAAAGCTTGGTGGCTTGGTGTTTGAAAACTGAGGTCAGGGGTCTGTTTATATAGGGGTCAAAAGGGTGCCTCTATGGGTTGTTCGGGTTGCTCCCGTCGACGTGCGTGCAAAACTTTCCATCCGAGGGATTATTAGGATCACCCTAAGTGCATTTTCCATAACAGAGAAAGTCGGGACCGAGGGGGAACAGGGGCTGGGCGCCCGCCCACTTGATCTGGGCGCCCGCCCTCTCTCTGGCCCCTCTGTGGGCTCACTTCTCCAAGCGCATTTCTAGATGCGGAATTATTTAGAAAAATATATATATGACCCAAAATCATCAGACCAAAAGTGTCGGGCTCTAATTCTCCATGGGAAGGTAAAAATGGACTACGTCTATTTCTTCAAATTCCTCATTGGGCTCTAAAAATAATTTAAGACGTTGACCATTTACCTTGAATAACGTACCTTCGCTATTTTAAAGTGTGATAGCTCCGTGGGATGATGAATTGATTACCTTGAATGGTCCTTCCCATTTGCTCCGGAGTTTTCCATGCCCGAAAAGCTTCACCCTGAAATTAAAAAGTAATACCATATCTCCGGGTGTGAACTCCTTCATCTTGATTCTCTTGTCATGCCACCTCTTGACTCTTTCTTTGTAGATCTTTGAATTGTGATATGCCTTCTCTCGCCATTCTTCCAATTCTGATAGTTGCATTCTTCTATAATCTCCAGCAACATCTAGGTCCATATTCCATCTCTTTATGGCCCAGTGTGCTTTGAACTCTAGTTCAACAGGTAGATGGCAAGTTTTCCCGTACACCAATTGGTATGGAGACATTCCAATTGGGGTCTTGTATGTTGTCTGGTATGCCCAGAGTGCATCGGGTAACTTGTCTTTCCATGCCGTTCCCATTTCATTTACTGTCTTCTGAAGAATATTCTTGATTTGTTTGTTGGAAGTCTCTGCTTGGCCACTTGTCTGAGGATGATAGGGGGTAGCGACGTTGTGACGGATTCCATGTCTTGATAGATATTGCTTGAAGCGTTTGTCGATGAAGTGTGCTCCTCCATCACTTATCACTACTCTGGGGACTCCAAATCATGGAAATATAATTTCTTCAAACATCCTCTTTGAACTGACGTTGTCGGCATGCTTGCAAGGTAATGCTTCTACCCACTTGGAGACATAGTCAACCGCCACCAAGATGTACTCGCACTTCTTTGATGGAGGAAATGGACCCATGTAGCTATTCCCCAGACATCAAAGAGCTCAATCTGAAGGTTGTTGGTGAGTGGCATTGCATCCCTTGTATTTATGTTTCCGTGACTTTGACATGGCCCACATCTTCTGATATATTGCCTTGTGTCTTCATACATTGTAGGCCAATACAATCCACACTGCCAGATCTTTGAATGTGTACGGAATGCTCCATAGTGACCTCCATATGGTGACGAATGACATCTGTCGATGATCTTCCATCCTTCCTCAGCGGTCACACATCTCCTGAGTAAGCCATCAGAGCATACTCGGAAGAGGTATGGCTCATCCCATATATGTGAACGACTTTCTTGAATAAGCTTCTTCTTGTTTGCTCCTGGTGGTACATACCCTGAAACCATAAAATTAACAATATCTACATACCAGGGGTCAGACCTGTTAATCCCGTAGAGCATGTCGTCCCGGAGTGAATCATTGATGGGGGTTTCTTGTGGACTCTTAAAATACATTCTAGACAAGTGATCAGCAACAGAATTTTCTACTCCCTTTTTATCTTTTATTTCTAAGTCAAATTCTTGGAGTAATAAGATCCATCTAATCAGGCGAGGTTTAGCATCTTTTTTAGTGAGCAAATATTTTAATGCAGCATGATCAGTGTAAACAATTATTTTAGCTCCAACTAAATAAGATCTAAATTTATCAATGGCAAAGACAACAGCCAGAAGCTCTTTTTTCAGTGGTTGCATAGTTAAGTTGAGCTCCTGTCAAAGTTTTACTGGCATAAGCAATTGCATGATGCTTCTTATCTTTAGTTTGTCCCAATACTGCCCCCACAGAATAATCACTAGCATCACACATAATTTCAAAAGGCAACGACCAATCAGGGGGTTGAATGATTGGTGCAGAGATGAGTGCTTTCTTTAATAAATTGAAAGATGTTAGACATGCATCATCAAATTCGAAAGGAGCATCCTTGGCTAGCAAAAGAGTAAGTGGTCTAGCAATAAATGAATAATCTTTTATGAATCTACGATAAAAACCAGCATAGCCAAGAAAGCTTCGAATTCCTTTTATATTCATAGGTGGAGGTAGTTGTTCAATTACTTCAATTTTAGCTTTGTCTACCTCAATCCCTCTTTCAGACACTAAGTGTCCTAGCACTATTCCTTCCCTAACCATAAAATGACATTTTCCCAATTAAGGATTAAGTGCTTTTCTTCACATCTTTGCAAAACCTTGTCTAAGTTTTCAAGACAACTATCAAAAGTTTTTCCATAAACAGAGAAATCGTCCATGAAAACTTCCATAATCTCTTCAATCATATCAGAAAATATAGACATCATGCATCTTTGAAAAGAAGCTGGTGCATTACATAACCCAAAAGACATTCCACGGTAAGCATAAGTTCCATAAGGGCATGTAAAAGTGGTTTTGCTTTGATCATCAGGATGGATCGGGATTTGATGATACCCTGAATATCCATCTAAGAAACAGAAGAATGAATGGTTTGCTAACCGCTCTAGCATCTCATCTACAAAAGGTAAAGGAAAGTGATCCTTTCTCGTGGCTTTGTTTAGTTTTCTATAGTCTATGCACATCCACCATCCTGTGACGGTGCGTTGCGGAATTAGCTCGTTCTTTTCATTCATAATAACTGTCATGCCTCCCTTTTTGGGCACAACTTGTACTGGGCTCACCCACTCACTGTGCGGCACAGGATATATAATCCCTGCATGCAGCAACTTTATAACTTCCTTTTTAACTACCTCTCTCATAGTGTTGTTAAGTCTACGTTGGGGTTCTCGAGAGGGTGTAACAGAAGGATCTGTTGGAATACGATGGATACAAATCATAGGACTGATTCCTGTAAGATCTTGAAGTGAGTAGCCGAAAACTGAGTGATGTTTCTCAAGAATGGTCATTAATCGCAGAGTTTGATCCTGAGTGAGTTTATCGCTAATGATCACAGGGAACTCTGGATTATTGTTTAGGAAAGCATAGGTAAGACCGGGTGGTAAAGTTTTAAACTCTATGGGAGGTCTAGGTGTTTCTGCAAACTCATCTAAGGGTTCAGGCTCGGAAGGTTCGTCTTCTTCTTCTGTGAAGAAAGGAGTTTCATCTTCTAAGTCTGGTTCATCTAAAAGCTCTAGAGATGCAGCCTTTACTTCCTCCATAGGGTCAGGCAAAAGATATGACTCGGCCTTATTATTTAAGGAGTGTGAAATTATTATTGGGAATTTAAAAGTTTTTCCAAAAGAAATGTGTAGCTTTCCAGTATGACCTTCATAAAGGAGTCTTCTAAAAGGTTGTCCTATCAACAGGTCGAAGTCCCATGTATCAAAGATATAGAAGTTCAAATGAACCATGGAGCCTTCTACAGTAAGAGGTAAGACTGTGGACTAATCGTCCTGAAGATTCCTTTATGACCTTTGTTGTGGGGATTAAGACAAGATTTTTAAATAGTTTAAGTGCAAAGGATTTAGACATAATGTTGATCCCCACAACAGGATTATAGAGAGCATTAAATCGATCAGAATTATAAGCACAGCGTATAGTTATAGAGGGTGTGTCCAAACGGATCACATCAGAGGAAAGCTCTGATTCCTCCAACCATTCGCTACTCATTACTGAGATAAGCTCTCTCAATTGATATTCACTTGGCAAATAAATGCTAAACTGGCCGTTTTGGGGTTTGTCAATAGAATGGTAGTTTGAAATATTTCCAAAATTGGCAAAAAATCGGATTCTATATCCAGCATGAAGTCCGGTGGTGGAATTTCTTCCTCTTGTGGCTCAGAACCTGGGATAGCTAAAGTAGATGAAGAATTTCGCAGAGTGTCTACTTCGGCTTCGTAGGTTTCATCATGAAGGGTATTATCCATCTCAGCTTCTAGGATGCTATCTAGGATCACTCTAGCTTCATCAGTAGGGATGCGAAAGAAAGAACCTCTAGACATTGTATGTAGCATTTGTTTGTGATCTTTCTGAAGACCTCGAAAAAAGTGAAATAAAAGAACAGGGTCTTCAAGATTAAGGTTTGGACCAGATTCTAAAAGATCAGAAAAACGTTTCCAGGATTTTCCCAAAGTTTCATTATATTTTTGTTTAAAAGATAGGACTTCGAGTCTAAGGTCGGCTATACGGTCAAGGGAATAGAAATCTAGACAAAAGTTGGCTCGTAAAACTCCCCATTCACCTTGTTGTTGACTTACCTTCTGACTGTACCATTGTCTAGCTTCTCCTCTTAGAGAAAAAGGAAAAAGCTTCCAACGTAAAGTCTTATCAGAAATGCCTTCAATGCGAAGACAATCACATGTTTGCTCAAAATCTCTAATATGAAGGTAAGGGTTTTCGTCTTCCTTTCCCGAAAAAGATAGGTTTTGAATCATGGCAATCAACCTAGAACTTAACTTATACTGGGATGTTTGGATAGGCTGTGATGATTCCCATGGTAAAAGGTCAGTTGCTAAAGGGATTGCAGACTCATGGATCGATTTAGAATTTTGGTTTTCCATAAGGTAAGAATAAAGAAAATAAATAAAGAATATAAAAGATAAGAAAAGATAAAAGTATAGATACAAGCTAATAGTAAGACTCAGGTTATCTTAGCAACCGTCTTTCTCCCCGGCAACGGCGCCAGAAATGCTTGTTGATATTTGGGAACGCAATAAGGAATTGATCCGCAAGCGCACGGATATCGGTGAGCACTTCACCCGGGAAATTATCCAGAGTATCGTATTTATTTTTTTACCACTAGGAGAAAGAGTGCATCTGACTAACCGGTCTATTACTACTAACCTTTAGGCACAAAGAATGTCTTTCGATGTGAGTGATAAATAGAGAAGACTGCAACCGTAGTCTTCTTCTAACCTTGGTAAGGATGATCTACTGTTCTAATGGGGAGGCTAACGGAAACTGGACACCACAAAGGATGTTCAACCCGCACCTATAAACCCTATCCTTCCTGCTAACAAGATGTGATCTACAAAGGTAACTCGGAATTGTCACGTTCCTCACTACTACCACGGTCCAGCTAGTCAGGGAATATCTATGAGTACCCCAGCCTAAACACCACGTTTACGCCAGCAATGATTACTCTAAACTCTACGCGAAGAGATTAAAGTAAACTCATAAACCATAAGAACAATAAAACAAGAACTTACTAGAATTTAGAAGTCGAAATACTGAAGAATCCTAGGAGCAAGCTTCGGGTTAGGAGAACTTGATCCCGCAGGTACAAGCTTGGAGTAGACACCGACAGGCCGGGCTTCCTCCAATCTACACCTCCACTCTATCTCTCTCAATCTAGTAGAAACTAGAAGATCTATTTCTACCTTACATTGGTTGCTAAGCCTAAAAAGAAATATTAATTAGAGAAGAGGTTTTCCTTCGAGGGCACCCCTCAGTCTCTATGATAATTTCTTCATGTCTTCTCCAGGGGCCAGGGGGTCTCCTTATATAGTCCTCCCCTTCTATGCGTTTTTGGGTCGATAGGCGAGGTGGTACTATGTTTTTCTTGATCCAATAGGTCGGTGGAATATCCGAGCGAAGAGAGTCCTGAATCGAATCCAGCAGGGGGCGGGCGCCCAGGTCACCAGGGCGGGAGCGCTGGGCCTGGCCCCTTTCGGCCTTCGTCTTCTTCCCGTAGCTTCTGGAGTCTTCTAGATGGTGTAAAATCGCGCGGTGCGTTGATATCTCTATGTAATCCCGACATGTGGGCCTTTCTTCCTTATTTCCTGATAACCCCCTGCAGAAACAGATAAACAACAAAACTCGTGGAATTCTGTCAGATCAAACCCTAATTCTAGGTGTGGGTTGCATATTGGTCCTTTCTCTTGTTTAATTGATAATTAAAATTGATACTTAAGAACCGTCAACAGCCGGTACGTTGCCTTTATCTTGACCCATGATAGAATGTCTGTATGAGTAGCTAATTGTTCATCCCATGATGAGGACACTCAAGTATGTAGTCTTGAAAGTGCTCCATAGATTCTAGAATTGTCTCATCACATTGTTGCTGAAAACTCAATATCTTTCCATGTAGAGCATTGGTCTTGCCTTTGGGAAAGAACTTCACCAAGAAATTGGTGGAACATAGTGCCCACATTGTATTCTTCTCTTTGTTAGCATAGAACCATTGCTTCGCTTTCCCCAAGAGTGAGAATGGGAAAAGGCAAAGTAATATAGCATCTCTAGGGACATCCTTGATAGTGAAAGTGCTACAAATCTCCAGGAAGTGCTGGAGATGAGCACTAGCATCTTCATGGCCCTTCCCGCAGAACTGGCTTGCTTGTACCATATTAATCAGCGCTGGCTTGAGGTCGAATGATCCATTAATGTCCACAGCTAGTCCAGTACAGATGTTGGCCGTAGTGGGAGCTGAGAACTCATGAAGTGACTTGTCAGCCATGACGTCAATCTCTGGTGTCAATCTTTGAGTAGGTTGATCTTCTGACTCAGGAGGATTGGCAAGCTGATATGTTGATGATGTTGATTGGTTCCTTCTTAACCTAACCTTTGTCTTCCTAATCAATGTCGCCAGATTATCAACCAAGTTATCTGGGAGATTAAACCTATTCATACATTACCCTGTATATGATAAAAATAGACAAAAAGACAAGGGTAAACCTGCATGAGTGAGAAGGATGGATGGTGGTCAATCCATGAGTGGATGTAGTGATCCTCATTATCCTTTATTGCTTTCACCTTCGCGGCAATGGCGCCAAAAATGCTTGTTGACACTTCTTAACGCAACTACCAAAAATAGACTCTAAACCTATCCTTAGCAGCGGTGTCATAATTACTTAACATCACTTAAGCAAGGTTGTCATCCCTAACATGATGTAGAAATGCTGGTATTAAATCTATATGCTTTTCTAGGAATAAATAAATAAATAAATAAATATAGGATCCACAAGCGCACAGATAATACTGATGTAGCATTTTAACCAGGAGTATTCCAGGTATCGTTATTTATATTTTTACCATTGGGAAGGGACTTGCAATGGATAATGAGCAATGAGCACTGCATGTAATCATGGAGACCTTAACCATGTCTTTATCTATCTCTCATGCAGGGTAAGTGTCACATAAGATAAATATATTAATATGAATAATAAGTGACACATGATAAATAAGAATTCATAGCCATAAGATAAACATGATAATTATCTCAATTAGATTACTCTAAGTCTATAGCACTAGCATCGTATTAGGAAAATCTACAAGAATAAATCCTAAGTATTCTAACTATACTGTCAAAGCATACAATGATTAGTGCAAGTACACCTAGCATCATCACTACAAATAGTTATATCTATGCATTGTGATATTAGCAAGAAAGATCATGAAATAGCAATCCTTTCCTGTAATAATGGTGCTATACAATCCTTATAATCGAGAGAAGGACTCAACAGGACAGTCACTCCCGCGATCTACCTCAAGCTCCAAACTATAAGGGGTAATCATAGATAAAAACGGTCTAGGCACCTCGCCTACACAATATCTATCACTCACCCATCAGCCTAATAAGTAAGTGCTATACAATCCTATGCATAAACATAATTCTAAACTAACTACACTAAGCATATAATCAAAGTAAACTAAGAACAATATAATTGAGAACATAAGCAAATAGAATAAAGTCAATTCCGATGTAATCAAATAGATCAAAGTCATATTCATAGTAGCAAGGACTAATATAAATATACAAAGACAATAAGAGTTTACCAAGAACTAAAGATTGATCTGGACTCCAAGATTAACTCGTCTCCTTCTAGATCTATTCTATGTAGCTATGCTAAAGAACTATAGAGATCTAATTGAGATGGTGGCTAAGAACTCTATAGAGACAGATCCATTCAAGGGACCCCTCTCTGTCTAATTCTTCTTCTCTTGATCTTCTCAGATAATAATGAACTCCTCTCCAGGTGGGTTAGGGTCTTTATTTATAGCCCCCTAGAAAGCACCACCACCCTTGGATCAAACCGACTTAAACGTGCACTTAAGATTAATCCTCAAAGTCGGTGGAGGCAGGATCCACGAGGTTCACTCTGATTGGTTGAACCCCCCGGGCAGCCACCCCTGACAGGGTGGGGCGCCCACCCCTGCCCTATGGCAGGTGGGCCCCACCTTTTAGGTGGTGTCTTTCCAAACCTTATGGAGTATTCCCGAGTTGATGTCTCACATATTCTCTCTATGTAAATCTGGCACGTGGACCTCCTTTTGTTCTTATTCTGATAACCCCCTACAGAAATACACAATCACCAAAACTTGTGGAATTCTGTTAGTGATAACCCCAATAGATAGATAGTATTCTGATTTAAGTCCTTTCTTATGCTATGTTGATGGTTAAAAAGAGTACTTATCTACCGTCAACATGCTCGCCGAGGAGGAATGAACCAGCACAACATTGCCCATCCCATAGGGAAGTGGGGACGGCCTGGCCGCTTGCCTTCTCGATGCTAGAGTTGGCCCCGGATGAGATGGCGGTGCCCCGAGGTGTGACATTGGAGCAGTGTCACTTACCAGCCTACATTCCTCCCAAGGCTAGGCATAAACCAGACATACCCCTCTTGAGAGAGAATGTACTAGTCACCGGTCAGGAAGTGCTAGAGGACTGTGGGGGGTTGTCTCTAACTCCAGCGATGGAGCGAGGACCTCCCTGTCTCTGTCACGCTCGCCGACCACGGTGAGAGTGATGGCCTTAGTGCCTTCCTTGTTTTGGTTGAGGCATGGAGGGCTCATCATGGGATAGACCTCTAGGAGGGAGGAGGACCATGTCATAGTCATAGCCTAATGACATGAACTCTAGCCTCCCAAACTAGATAACCGTGCTGAGACGAAGTGGGTGATGGTCGTCGGCCATCCGGAGCTTGCTAAAGGAAAGAATGTCATAGGCAGAAAGCCCCTACCTGGCACGCAAATTGTTGGTATTTGGACTCAGAGTCCTAGCATCAGCTAGTAAATTTGTATCTACGTGCCTTCGATGTGGATGGTGTGCAAGAAGAACATAAGCGATTTATACAGGTTGAGGCAAGGAGTGCCCTACGTCCAGTGGAAGGGAGGAGTCTTGTATTATCTTGCACTAAAGTGCTTGTAGTAGGGATTACAAACAGGGTGAGATAGGGAGTGGTTCCCAAGTCCGGGAGTAAAGTGTTGTGCATGAACTTGAGTGTGTTCGAGTGCCAGTGAACTTGTCTACTTCTTATGTCATGTTCCTAGAACAGGCCCCTGCCCCCTCCTTTTATAGTTGCAAGGAGATGCAGGGTTTACATATATGTGTACTATACTATTCCTATTAGATGCGAGGCCATGTGGAGGCAAGGCATAGTACTCTGGAGGGATGGCATAGTACTATGGATGGATGGCCCCTGTGCTTTAGCCGTTGTGGTCACTCGTAGTAGAAATGTGCGGCATGCCCATTCATGTAGACGTCATGTTGAGCCACGCCTATCCTTTGAACGGGATATCCGACCCTGTAGATGACGTGCCAATCCCTTGCCCATTGACTGATGGAGAGACCTGAGACCCTCTGGATTGGGAGCAGTGCCCTGAACTATGACGAGCTCGTGAGCACAGGGGCATGGATTGACACCCATATGTCTACACAGGTCTCTGCTATACGCACAATGACGGGAGTTGACAGCACTATGAGCATCATGCCTTGCCCTGCGCAGTTCTGGGTGTAGTGGAGATTGGACCCCCATCTTCTCTAGCTACAGCGCGGGCCCATTGTGGGGTTGTGGCTGACATCATGGGAGGTCTCTGTTGACACTTGCTAACACCACTTGAATACTAGGTTGTCATCCCTAGCATGGCACTAGAGTGTACTATGGTATTTATACGCACACAGATAAACCCGGAAGCACACAGATACCGTTGTAGCTTTTACCCGATAAGAGGTTTTATCGTATCCACAGGGAAACGGGAGAACCAACTACGCTCTAACTTAACCAAGATAGATAGATAAGTGTAAATAGGAAAGATGGTAGAATTGAATAAGAATAATATTGAAGGTAAGATAACAATGGGTGATAATATGGGAATAGAGAGTAGAGCAATCTAGTATATGGGCGATGGTAGCATAATAGAGAGGATAACTATGGTTTCTGTACTTCAAAGGGGTACGTCTATGTCTGGGATGAACCACGTGATAAGAATACACCACAAAGGATGCTTATCCATAGGCCGATAAACCCTACCCGTCCTGCTAACAGGAGGTGGACTACAGGGGACCAACATAACTGTCACGTACGCAGCCTACCACACGATCCGGCTAGACAGGGGATATCCACAAGTAATCTAGGTCTAAGCACCACGCTTACACCTATACTACAACTCTCACCTATAGCGTCCTATAGATTAAAGTACTCAAAAGAGTTGTGAACCAGAACATACATGATTAGTAATTGCATAATAAATTAGAAGTAGAATACCAGAGTCATCCCATGAGCAACCTTGATTAGAGCTTGATCATGGCAAAGTACAACCGGAGGAAGAACCGACAGGCCGGCCTCTCCTCCAATCCTCCCTCGCTCTCCATCTTGCTACTATCTAGATCTACTCTAGTTTAGAGAAGAGAGGAGAGCTCTCATCTCCAAACCCTAGCTTTTGCTTTGTCTATGAATAAGAATAGGGATCAAGGGGTTGTCTCCTCTAGGGGCCACAGGGCCTGCTTATATAGTCCCGTCAAGTGAATCTGGGCTGTCGGATCAAACCGACATTAATCGCACGGTTTTCCTTGATCCTTTAGGTCGGTGGAGCATGATCCGTGAAGTAGAACGTGATTGGCCGAAACACCAGGGCGGGCGCCTAAGGGGGGAGGGCGGGCGCCCTGTCCCCGAGCCCGTTAGGCTTCCCGTTCGTTCCTGTGGCTTCTGGAGTCTTCTAGATGATAGAAAATTGTGCGGCACGTTAATATCTCTATGTAAACCCGACATGTGGGCCTTTCCTCCATATTTCCTGATAACCCCCTGCAGAAATAGACAAACACCAAAACTCGTGGAATTCTGTCAGATAAAACCCTAAGTCTGGGTGTTGGTTGTATTTGGATCCTTTTCTTTATTTATTTGATGATTATATTTGGTACTTAAAGACCGTCAACAACTCCCCCAAGCTTACCTCTTGCTCGTCCCTGAGCAAGGATGGACTTAAGAGTTTCTGCAGTGGTTTTATGCCTTAAAGGTACACATGCGTTCAAACAAGATCTCATCTCTGGGTTAGGGTAAACTGTTAAGATTTAAACTTACTCATTTTTCCTTCCACCATGGGGCTTGCAACCGTCACTTGTGTCTTAAGCAGTTAACAGATAGAACGGTCAAGTCAAGCGCCATGTCTCCTGTTCTTTGATCAACTATAGCTCTGGAGTTTTTGTAGATTTTCAAAATAAAACTCAGAGATTCCTTGTATGACTCTCTCAATTCTCTCTTTTGTGGTATTTCTGGATCCTTACTAAGGCAGTTATGGTATATGCCTTCTCTCCAAGTATGTGGTATTTTTGGTATGAGGCATAGTGATATTGCTTTCTCTCTCACCCTACTCTAATAAGGTTTTGATATTTGGAGCTCATAGGTGGGAGACAGCTAATACATACTTACAAGACATTTATTGCATAGTCAAACCATGGATCCAGAGAAACAAGTCAATAAGTCAAATCAAGATGTGCATGTGTGGCGAATGAATGGTGTATGGTGATGATGGTGATAATGGTGAAAACAATGGTGAAAGTCTAATTCTAATTTTACTCTTTTGAGGGGATACATACCTTTCTTGCACTTTGAAGCTTTTTTAGGGGAATGAGATGCTCTATATTTTCTTTTTTTCTTTTCTCTCAGGTGAGTATCTTGTACCCCTAATTCTACTGTCAGACACTTGTCCCTTTTTACCTCTTGTCTCACTTTTTCTTTTCTTCGAGGTTTCGGGCACTTGCCCCTTTTTATTTCCTCGTATTCACTTTTTTTAGAGCACTCACCCTCCTGGAATAATATAGCAAGTGGTAGTAACCAAAATATCTCGAGCATTTATTTCACGGGGAATAACAGGCATAGGATAATGTTTTTGGCTATTCTCTCCTGGATAGGAGTAGAATAATTTTGTGTAAATCTGGAGATGAAAATGAGTGGATGTATGTGGATGCGTACTTCCGGAGTAGAAGCAGCATGTATGAGTGAACGTGCAAGTGGATCTTGATTTTAACCGCATGAAAACCTCCTAAGGGTCTACACAGCTTGACCACACTCAATGCTCATAAGCAGTAAAAAGTACATATATGGTTCATAGTCTAATAAGCATGTATATATGGCTGTGGTAAGATTTTAAACTCTCGTCATACAGGAACTCATCATGCAACATTTTAAAGATTTTCAAAGATAAAATTCTCAAGAATTCTAGCATCTCTAGGAACAGATAAACAGCAGCTCAACCTTCCCATATCATATCCGTTAACGAATTAGACTTTAGATCAAATACTCTTCCCATAATTTTAGGTTTGAGCAAATCTTAATTCATAACGGTCATGTCTAAACTTGAGAGAGAGCTCAAATTTGAAAACTAGGTAATTGGCAGAGCAACTATTCATCATATCCATGTGAGAGCTTATCATGAGGGATCATCGCAAACTTTATTTATTTAGCAAACTAAGCAAAGATATATATATATAAGCACAAAATCTTTATTTGGGTTTTTATGATTATGCATCTTTTTATTATTTGAGTAAAGTATAAACGCGAGTAGAAACACTTAGCTGGATAAATGGGGGTGCTCTCCCCCAGGCTGGATTTTGACGTAATTTCTTCTGATGTAGCTAGCAGGTGGCGGAGGTGTATTTGAATGTCGGCAGTACCCTGACAGCGATTAGGATGTCCTCCGTCTGCTAGTCTTCTTTGATCCTTAAATTCTGTGGAGCTCAAATAGACAACAAAGTTTTGTGGAACTAGTTAAGTTTTAGCATAAAAATATCTTTGCCTTTATCATATTGAGCTTCCTATAATAAATATTACTCTCTTTGGTAGGATCATAAATTTATTTTTATATTTTCATTTCTATAGGATAGGAATATATTTATTTTTACGCCACCACAGTGAATGTACTTATGAGTTTTATGCCACGAGCATACTCACATGGGGCTTACTGTTTTTAACATTTTTAATTTATTTTCAAGATAGCATGATTAACTAACAAACTATTTAAGGAAAGTAAATAATTTAAGAGAAAAGGGAATGTAGAAAGAATAAATATGGATAACTACCGATTTTACCTTTCGGCGAGGGTTCAATGTTTTAAGTCTTCTGAACAAGACTTCTCACCGTGTTCATTCTTTAGGTGTGTCCTTTGATTTAGGTGTGGACCTTGACATCTGCTCCTCTTGATACGGTATCACCCATGTTCTTCGTTTGCCCAGCAGTTCGAAGTGCGGCGTTGGCAGCATACTGCTCAGTGTGTTTGTGCTCGTAGATCCAGGTCCTTCACTTGGTGGAATCTGGGAGTTGTAAAACTCCACCATGTTTTGTTCCAAGTGTACCTGCTCATAGAGACAAGGCAGAGATCAAGTGTATGGGTCCTGTTGGTGGAAAACACCAACAGAACCAAGAGTATATTTATTCTTCTCTATCCTTAAGCATCGTGAGCAGGACAAAGTTGATGGATGATAAGTTCATGAGTGTAGCACTTACAACATTTGTCAGATCAGATCGCTCAACCTTATGGAAAGATAATCTATCTATGTATATGTCTTTTTCTTTATATCTCTCAAAGATTGAATATGTAACATTTTAGCTCATATGATTAGGAGTGTGGGATCATAGAGGTAGTACTAGGAACAAAGATTAAAGGACTAAACATGCTGAATCAGTTGGGTTGGTTAATTTGGAGTTATAAATCATACATGTTTGTCTCTTTATTTATGTGAACGCTAGAACCAAGGAGAAGCTTATAAAAGTGATAGTCACATATCTTAGGATGTTACCTTAATTGAAGAGTGATGGTACCATCTCACCTTGTGGAAGCTTCCCATTCGTAGTGGTTGTGTATCTTGTTTGTGGCACCCTCCATGGATCATCTCTTATGAGCTACATCTTCCTTGTGTAAGTTGTTAAATATCATGTGTCTCTCTCTTCATCTCTGATGTGAGTTTATCTCAGGACTTCCCAAATCGATATTGAAAGTTTTTCTGCAGGGGGTAGTCTGACAAAATATACCAATGTCTACACAAGCAGTTTTTAGTTCAATAACCGAACTAGACTCCATGTCTAATCAGATTAAGGAAGGCTATTTAACCTAAGAACCATGCTTAATTTAAAAGCCAATAGAAGTATGTGCAGTACTTCCAAACTAATACTTACTAGGATAAACAAAGGTAGCGTGATGGCATTTATAGAGATCTACTCAAGTGGAGATGAAGTAGTGTGAATGTCTCAAAGGTAGGGACAACCAACATAGCAACATGGCAAAGGATGTTTTTATGTAAAGTACTCCCCCAAGCTTGAATTTTGCAAAATTCAAGTTTGGATGAATTTAATTCAATGTTGCATGATGATTGGTTGGACATACCTTGTACTTGCTTGTCGTTCATCTGATCTTCTTGCTCCAATCCTAGAAAGGTTAGTGACAAGAATACCCGAAGGAATATTTTTACAATTATCCTTATATGCTCAATACACCAGGTAATGTTGCAAATAATTAAAAGCTCCTGTTAAGATCTGATCAGTACTTATTTTAGGACACTAAGCTTGTCCTTGGGAAAACATCTATGTCAGCGAAGTGGTTTCCCTTCCAATGCTGACCTATATCAAGATCAACTCAACGAGATCTGCAATATTTATTATAGACATATGCATCGACAACCGCCCTTTTAAAGTTTTTATAAATATAAAGGAAGGGGGGTTGGAGTCTCAAATGTGGTGATGTTGGAGAGACCAATAGATTGGGAAGATGTTGCATATGAGCATGGTGTAAACGAAGTGGCTATGAAATAAATTCCATGCTCATTAATGTTATCTTCGTCTCCAATCTAAATATTCAGAGTTTCTCTTGGATTGGTCTCACCTATGTCCTCTTTTGTAGCTGGATGAATCTCATCTTCAAAGGGAGTCAAGAACTCACCATTTGAAATTGAGCCAAAGTCAGAATCCATTGAGGCTTCTTCCTTATCCATCCATTCTACACATTCTAGCCATCTAGAACTTGTGATCAGGAAAGGGGAGGTGTTAGAATCTTCTCTATGGCTTAGCTCTCCTTCTATGGCATTACTTGACATGCCATCCTTATGGTCTTCATGACTCCTATGGTTTGGTCGTCTTGATGGATTGCTAGGATCATCATGAGACTTAAAAGGAGAGGGATAAGAGGGGCCTCTAAGGTCAAGGATAGATTTAGAACTTGTGAACAAGGAAGGGGAGCAGATAGAATTTTCTATATGGGTTAGCTCTCCTTCACTTGATATGTCACCTCGACTTCTTCATAATAGGAACCAGGACATTCTCTAAGAGAACCATCATTGCAAGGATTTGAATTATCTATGCTTGAAGGTCTCTTATGGAACCAGAAGTCTAAACCATCAGTATCTGAGAGATTTAAGGTTGGAATTCCTTGCTCCCTTGGAGAATTTTGGGGTATTGATGGTTTAGGATCGATAGCTCAAGTTTGGGATTGAAGTGGTTGTGATTTGGCTATCGAAACTTCTTCTTCTTGTCTAGGAACTGGTTCTTTCTCTTTCTCAGGGATATAAATGCTAGAAAACTTTCCACTCAATGAATCAATTAAATCCCTAGCTTCACTAGTAGGTGGGTGATAGAAGAATCCTCTAGAGGCTGTATTCAAGGTTTGCTTATTTTCCCTACTAAGTCCCTCAAAAAAGTGAATTAGAAGAATTTCTTCTAGAATAGAAAGCTTTGGGCCAGTGAGACTAAGATTAATAAAGCGGTCCCATGATTTGCCAAGAGATTCTTCTTTCAGTTGTCTAAAATAAATAATCTCACGCCGAAGTTCCGCCACTTTGGAGATTGGAAAATATTTTAAAATAAAACTATTATGTAACTCCTTCCAATCTCCATGAACACTCCCTACTTTGAGTTTGTACCAATGTCTAGCTTTTCCTGTTAAAGAGAACGGAAAGAGCTTCCATTTAAGGGTCTCATCAGACATGCCTTAAATGCGAAGGAGGTCACAGACTCGATAAAACTCTCTTAGGTGTGTGTATGGGTTTTCCTCACCTTCTCCTGAGAAAGGTTATTTTTGAAGAAATTCTATGTATTCTGGGCTTATCTCGAAACTAAATGTCATGATAGGCTTTGAAGATTTTTGTGGTTCGAGATATGTGCCCGTAGGTCTATTAAATTCATAGATAGACATGTTTGAATTCATGATAGACCAGAGATCAAGGACTAGATAATAAGAAAGAATAGCAGAGATAAGGAAAAAGATAAAAGGAAAAGTATATATATATATATATTTAATTTTTTTTAGAAAATGATTAAGCTAGTTCGTAGTCAACTCAGCAACCGTTTCCCTGGCAACGGCGCCAAAAATGCTTGTTGACACTTGCTAACACCACTTGAATACTAGGTTGTCATCCCCAGCATGGCACTAGAGTGTACTATGGTATTTATACGCACACAGATAAACCCGCAAGCGCATGGATACCGTTGTAGCTTTTACCCGTTTAGAGGTTATATCGTATCCACAGGGAAACGGGAGAACCAACTACGCTCTAACTTAACCAAGAGAGATAGATAAGTGTAGATAGGAAAGATGGTAGGATTGAATAAGAATAATACTAAAGGTAAGATAACAATGGGTGATAATATGGGAATAGAGAGTAGAGCAATCTAGTATATGGGCGATGGTAGCAGAATAGAGAGGATAATTATGGTCTCTGTACTTCAAAGGGGTATGTCTATGTCTGGGACGAACCACGTGATAAGAATACACCACAAAGGATGCTTATCCATAGGCCGATAAACCCTACCCGTCCTGCTAACAGGAGGTGGACTACAGAGGACCAACGTAAGTGTCACCTACGCGGCCTACCACACGATCTGGCTAGACAGGGGATATCCACAAGTAAACTAGGTCTAAGCACCACGCTTACACCTATACTACAACTCTCACCTATAGCGTCCTATAGATTAAAGTACTCAAAAGAGTTGTGAACCAGAACATACATGATTAGTAATTGCATAACGAATTAGAAGTAGATTACTAGAGTCATCCCATGAGCAAGCTTGATTAGAGCTTGATCATGGCGAAGTACAACCGGAGGAAGAACCGACAGGCCGGCCTCTCCTCCAATCCTCCCTCGCTCTCCATCTTGCTACTATCTAGATCTACTCTAGTTTAGAGAAGAGAGGAGAGCTCTCATCTCCAAACCCTAGCTTTTGCTCTGTCTATGAATAATGAATAGGGATCAAGGGGTTGTCTCCTCCAGGGGCCAGGGGGCCTGCTTATATAGTCCCGTCAAGTGAATCTGGGCCGTCGGATCAAACCGACATTAATCGCACGGTTTTCCTTGATCCTTTAGGTCGGTGGAGCATGATCCGCGAAGTAGAACGTGATTGGCCAAAACACCAGGGCGGGCGCCCAAGGGGGCAGGGCGGGCGCCCTGTCCCCGAGCCCGCTCGGCTTCCCGTTCGTTCCTGTGGCTTCTGGAGTCTTCTAGATGATAGAAAATTGCGTGGCACGTTAATATCTCTATGTAAACCCGACATGTGGACCTTTTCTCCATATTTCCTGATAACCCCTGCAGAAATTTTCAAACACCAAAACTCGTGGAATTCTGTCAGATAAAACCCTAAATCTGGGTGTTGGTTGCATTTGGATCCTTTTCTTTATTTATTTGATGATTATATTTGGTACTTAAGGACCGTCAACAGTCTCTTGGTCACCAATGGCACGAAAGCGTAAGCCCTAGGGTCAGGCGAGTCGAAGAATTTTGCTAGGTCTCGGCCCTATCCAAGGTCCGGTCCTTAAGTCTCGGGCTAGAGAGAGAATAGATTAGTTTTGGTCTCTTCTGAAGCCTCGTCGTTAGGTCTCGGGTGGGACAGAGAATGGTTGTTAGTCATTTCGGTTTCTTCTCAGAAAGAGAAAAGGGGGGTTTTTTAGTTCTTAGCTTTGGGTACCCTAGATTGTTGTATCCGACACAATGTAATGGGTTAACATAAAGTGATCAATTAGAACACAAACACCATTTGCACGACAAACACCATTTGCACGAGTGAGAAATGTGGAAGCTACTGCATCCGTTCAAAAATAAATCAATTCTTAGAATCACCTTAAATCAAACTATTTTAAGGCCTTGTTTAGTTCACCCAAAAACCAAAAACTTTTCAAGATTCTCCGTCACATCGAATCTTCCGGCACATGCATAAAGTATTAAATATAGATAAAAACAAAAACTAATTGCAAGTTTGCCTGTAAATTGCGAGACGTATCTTTTAAGCCTAGTTACTCTACGATTGGACAATGTTTGACAAATAAAAACGAAAATGCTACATTGTCAAAATCCAAAAACTTTTTGGATCTTAACAAAGTCTAAATTTAACTAATTTTTATAGGAATGAATAACATGCATGACATCAAAAAATATATTATAGAAAAAATCAAAATGCGTATGTGATACTAATTTAGTATCATAAATATTTATGTTCTTTATGTTATAAATTTGATCGAATTGAAAATAGATTGATTGATTTAATTTAGGATGCAGGAAGTATTTGCCTAACTGCAGACAGAACATTCCCCACAAGGCCAGTTGGCCACTGTACTAGTCTACTAGATATTGATTCCTTGTCTATGTGATTAATTATGTAGGCCAAGTTTTCGCGATATATAAATGAATGGGAGTGGTCGACAATGGAACGAGAACGTGCTGAGCTGCACGTCACACAAAACTAGTTCATAATGGCCCAGAAGCAACTCGTCCTCCTGTTCAGCTTGGTAGCCCTGATCGCTGCTGAGACGGCAGTACCTCATGCGACAGCCGAGGCAGTCCTGCCGTCGGAACCGGAGATGTACTCTGCCGCACCAGCCATATCTGACAAGAAGATATGGATTGCACCGAGAGGGACGCTCTTCAACCCGCCACGTCTTCCACCGAACGGGGCGAGGGCCGCCGCGCCTTGAGTGATGCCGGGTTTCGCTCCATCAAGATGGCATTCCAATAAATAAAGGTAGCCCCATGATAGTGCCGTTTCGCAGAAGTCTCTTTGCCGTCTCTGTTCTACAAAAATGATTCTGTAGCATGTACGAAATAATCGGGACAGTCATTGACACCTGTGATCGTAAAGTTTAATACATATGATACTAGCGAACTTTGTTCTATACAAGGAGGCAAAACGGCGATTGTGATCTGTACGCCACAAATAAGGCCTTGTTTAGTTCCAAAAAATTTTGAATTTCACTATTGTAGTATTTTGGTTTTTATTTGACAAACATTATTCAATCATAAACTAACTAGACTTAAAAAATTTATCTCGTGATTTACAAACAAGCTGTATAATTAGTTTTTGTTTTCGTCTATATTTAATACTTCATGCATATGCCGCAAGATTTGATATGACAGAGAATCTTAAAATTTTTTTTGTTTTTTTGGATGAACTAAACAAGGCCTAAGTGTGGTTAATTTATCAAGCATGGCATCACCTTCAGCTCCAAAGAGTCTCCTATAAAAACTAAAAAAAAATATTTTTTTGTCCGACAACCGTTTGATGTGTCTCTTTGTCCCATCGTGTTTTACCACGACACTTTCTAAGGTGGAAGGATGCAAAAAAGAATAAATAATAACAAAGAATTTCTGATACAAATGTACAAAAGTAAAAAGCATATACAAATATAGAGGTGAAAGGGTGCAAAATAAAATAAATAACAAAAAAGAATTTGTGATACAAATGTAAGAGAGAAAGAATATCCAAGAGTTGGAAGGGTGCAAAAAATAAAAAGAAATTCGTGATGCAAATGTACAAGAGACTTCCTTGCTTCGGTTTTTAAAGAAGGAAAAAATATCATACGTTTTAAAAGGAAGGAAAAAAAAGTAGTTCCCTTTAAATTGTCGTTTGTGGTTCTTTAAAAACAAATACCGATAATTATATATTAAAAATATTAATATTTAAAATACATGATTAGTATCATTAAAAAGATCTTTGAATCTAGTTTTTTAATAAACTTACTTGGATATATAAATGTTACATGCATTTTTATAAATTAAAATAAATGTTCCCTTTAAATACGTATACCAAGGGCAACAATTAAAAATGATAGAGAAAGTAGGTTTTATTAGGAAGGAAAACACGTCGTAGGATGAAACATGCTGCAAATATCACGCATACGATCCGTGGCGTTGCCCACGTCAACACGTTGATATCAGGCTATGACGCAGCTCTGCCCCTGTCAGATCGACACCGCCTCCACGCCCTTCCACGTGCCGTCTCGTGGATCGCAACTGGGACTGCTGCGGCCAGGCGGCAGCCGGTGCGTGTGCTCAGGTCCCTCGCTTGATCGCTTGGGGGCTTGTGGCCACACAGGGCGTCGGCGGCGGCCGGGCGCCAGCCCGCGGCTGGAGCACCAGATCCTGTCGGCCCAACGTGGAAGGAGGAGGAGACAGTGAAGACGGTGAGGCCGTCGTTGTGGCTCTGTAGATGTTGCGACGCTTGGGCCTTGTTTACTTGAGCCAAAATCTAAAAATTTTTTAAGATTTACCGTCACATCAAATCTTACGACACATGCATAAAGTATTAAATATAGACAAAAACAAAAACTAATTACACAGTTTGTCTGTAAATCACGAGACGAATATTTTAATCATAGTTAGTTTATAATTGGACAATATTTGTCAAATAAAAGGAAAATACTACAGTAGCGAAATCTGAATTTTTTTTTCAGAACTAAACAAGGCCCAGTAATGCCACTCTCAATGAATTTTTCTTGGTATAGTTACTAAGACTATAAACTAAGACTATAAACTAGATAACCAAGTTATATAAAGTTATATAAGTTTTATGGAGATAAAACTGCTTTCTCATATGATGAAACTATTTCATTTAATAATTCTGTCAAATCAGCAATTTTACTTGACACCTTATTTAATATGCATTATACTCCCATAAAACATGTATTGAGACTAGCCTAGGAGCAAGTATTATAAGGATGATTCAGCCGGCTGAATCCAAGCCACGTAGGAAAAAGTTGTGATGTGGCAGACAGAGAAATGGAGAGAGAGAACCAGCAGGCGCTAAACTCTTCGCCGGCTGAATAGCCCGATATCGTCCGTTCCCAGCCACCTGCGGGCGCTAAGCTGACATTTCGCTCCTCACGTTTTCTGCCACTCGATCCCGTGCGGCACCCGCGCCTTCCCTCTCTTCCAACGGCAAATCCCATGCGGCACCGGCTGCTCGGCAGCGGTGAGGCCTCGTCTACGTATGGGCGGGGCCACTCGTCGGCGGCGGGGGCTCACCCGCGCAGGGCGCGGCGGAGTGGCTCGTCGGTAGCACGGCAGGACCGCACGGGGCTAGGTGACTTGCTGCTATTCGGCAGCGGGGCAAATCTTCGGCGATGGCGGGTGGCACCGGACCTGCAGAGTTACAGCCCGTCCAGTGCCTCACTGCCACTCGAGGTCTCGCCGGCGTCAGCGCTAGCCCGTCCGACCACCGCCGCAAAGCCCGCAATGCTGTCGTACGGACCTATTGCCTGGATGCATAGCTGCCATAGCCTTGGATTTGCATAGTACAGTACGCATCTTCTATTGCTCATTAATCTTCCCCCAGTGAGATGTATTTGAATTTTTTTATTTTGGGGAATATTGCTCTCTTCTTTCTTAGGCCTTGTTTAGTTCGCAAAAATTTTCAAGATTCCCCGTCACATCGAATCTTTGGTCGTATGCATGGAGCATTAAATAAAGATAATAATAAAAACTAATTACACAGTTTACCTGAAATTTATGAGATGAATCTTTTGAGCCTAGTTACTCCGTGATTGGACAATGTTTGTCAAATAAAAACAAAAGTGCTACAGTAGCCAAAAAACCAAAATTTTGCCAACTAAACAAGGCCCTGGCTGTCACATGCATACAAGAAGAAACCTTCTGACTACTGCCTGTCATCAAAACCGACCATCAATGGGAGCAGCATGGCAATCTGAATGAAGTCTAGGCCTTTGTCTTGATTATCCACATAATTGATCTCAGTAGTTTGATGGATGGCTACAAAGATACAGACCACAGTAGTCAGTAGATGATATACATCTTCAGTCATTAAATATTAGCTCCGAAATACAACTAGCTTAACAGCCAACTTAACAGCCAGCCTATTATACGAGTTAGCTGTAGCATGGGCTTTATGTGACATGGCATTGCTATACACCCTTCAGCCGGCTAACAGATCTGCAGCAACTCACGGTTTTCTTGGACTCTGGTCCCCTATCTTTTTCTTTTTCTGCAGATCCTGACTGCCTCCTAGGCCTTGTTTAATTCCCAAAATTTTTCAAAATTCTCAGTCACATAAAATCTTTGGAAGCATATATGAAACATTAAATATAAATAAAAGAAATAACTAATTACATAGTTTGTCTCTAATTTGTGAGACGAATTTTTTGAGCCTAACTAATCCATAATTGGATAATATTTATCAAATACAAACAAAATGCTACAGTAGTCAAAACTAAAAATTTTCTCCAACTAAACAAGGCCTAAAGCGACTGATTTTGACTACACGAACTCGTCTGAATTCTGATAGTATTTCACGCGAAAGATGTGCACCGAGACTGAAAGCTTCACTACGTGAAAAAAGCACTAAGAGAACGCCACCCCCTTCCACTGTAGGGGCGGCTGGCTTTGGAGCCGCCCTTACAGTGGCTCGAGCGGGCCCCAACTGGTCACCCGCCCCTACAGTGGCCACTGTAAGGGCGGCTAGTGAGATCGGCGGCCCTTACGTGGATAGGTCAGAGGTAGGCCAGCTCCATCTCTAACCGCCCCTAGCGTGGTGTCACATAACATTGATCTCATGAGACACTCAATGATCTCTCATGCAAGTCTTTTGAATACTAATATTGCGCAACTCATCAAGATCTACATTTATAACATATTTTATTTTTGCATTTGAGAAAGTGTTAGTAAACACTAGTCATAGGGTGGCTCAATCCCCAACCGCTCCTACACTGGTTTTGGACAAACTTGGTCAAATGAGGCACTAAATAACCTCAAATGAAAAAAAAATAAATACAAAGGTGTTAGAACTCATCAAGATCTACATTTGATACAAATTTTGTATTCATGACTTTTGTATTTGAGACAATCTAGGGTTCAGTCAAAGTGTCTTTAAAAAATCCATTATTTACAACTACACTTTCCTAAAACTTTGTCAAATATAAAAATGGCCTATGTATCAAATGTAGATCTTGGTGAGTGGAGCAATCTTGATATTTGTGACTTTTGAGTTGAGACCATATAGGATTTCGAAAACTAGCATGTAGGTGTGAAAATTTCAAAATTCAAAATTTGAGTGGTTCAAACTTTGTCAAATGAAAAGTTGACCATTACACCAAATGTAGATCTTGATGAGTTTGATATTCTTTGTATTCATTACTTTTATAGTTGAGATGATCTATGGTCAAGTCAAAGTGTATTTTTGTTAAAATCTAACCCATCTCCCAGACCATCACGCCGCTCAGGCCCATCGCACCCTCCCCGGCTTGTGTAGTCTCCATGTCGCACCTCTCATTGGTCCCAGTTGGGGACCTCTCTGTGCCCGCGCGAGGCGACGATGGCCTGGGAGTCGCCGGCCTAGGCCAAAGGCGGCACGTGGAGGTCACAGCACCAGCGCCCAAGGTCGATGCGCGGAGGTTGCGACCCCGGCGGCTGAGGGTGTCGCACACGGATGTCGCGGCCCCAACTGCCGAGGGCGGCTTGCTGAGGTCATGGTCCCAGCGGTCGATGGTGGTGCATGGAGGTCGTGGCCCAGTGAGGAGTTGTCGTCGTTGCCGATCTATCTCCGTTGAGCCCTCAGCACGGTCAATGTCCTTTCTCTGTCTTCCTCCGTTGTGTCTTTTTCCCCTCCACTTATAAATGCACTAAGTTACTTGCTACTTGTGACGAGTTAAATAAACTTGGTGCTGAATTGATCCTTGCAGATCTTAATGCCTGAAGTGTTCTTAGTTTCTTAGTTTCTACAATGTTATTTCTTGAATTGAGGTGTCTACGTCTTCAGTTATTTCTGGAAAGCTATACGAGGAAGGGATGAATAAGCTTGGTAGATTAGTTTTCTTAACGTTGATTTGGTGCTCAAACTGACAGTTTTAGATGACTTATAGTATGTTCAGAAAAAACTAGGTGCTGAACTGGTTGGGATGCAATGTGCTCTGACATTTCTTTTAGGATTTTATTTGATCTTGCTCTTGCTTTCGTTGGATTGCCACATGTAGGATCTTATTTTATACTGAAAATTCATGATCTCACTGCACATATAGATGATGTATGATGATATTTTAAATATATGTGCAGGCATTATTTATTAACAGCACGAATTTTCAATTCAATTATATGTGCAGCATTCTACCTTCGGGCCTACACTATGCTTCTTTACGAGGGAAAAAACTCCCCAATCTTTTGTACTTAATTATTTTTGTAGTTAGTATTGTAGTTGTAGATGAACACAAGTATCCAAGTCTAAGAACCAAGAATCTAGTCTAACTAGCAAATGAGTATCCAATAATTATCTTGAATTACTATGTTCTTTGATCAATCCGTTTCAAGTTGTGTGTTTTTGTATTTATATTTTTCATACTGCATACTTTTCATTTGGTGTTTTATTATTGCTTATGTCTTGCTTTTTTCTAACAAGTACTTATCATACTATATTTTCCTTGTTGTGGACAGATTGCCGAATGTGGCTAAGCGTGACCTTCATCTTAGTTGGAATGGTTTTTTTCTCAAACAATGGTAACATTTGATTCTAGACATGGGCGGATCTATATAGTAAACAGGGGTGCAGCCGCACCCATATGAAAATAGAAAAACAATGATTAGTACTGGATGTATATCCATGTAGAGGTCTAACAACAAACCAGCGCCTCTCGTCAGGTATTTCACCACTTCCTGTGTGCTTGCTATTTTTTAACACATGTTTCTGTGAGGTATACTTACTGGATTCGTAAGTTTCTGTTAATTGCTTTGCTCTCACTGTTTCTCTGCATAATGAATATATTTTGCTAATTGTCTTATACTAAAATTAATTAGAATGCACTTGTACTTGGTTCTTGTTCAGAACAATATATATCCTCCTTGGAAACTAGTGTTGATTTTTAAGAGAAGTTTTCATTTTTAAGAGAGAATTGTGTACTGCCAGCAAGATTTGGTCGCTGGAGATCTATTGTTAAGTTTTCATTTCTTTGCATCTTTGTGAACACAGGAAGCCAAAGATCCGCTGTTGCTAGAGCTGAGACAGATGTAGGACGAGGACACTATTGATCTTCTACAAGCGTGAGCTTGTAAGGCAAGGATCTTATTTCTTGCTCTTCGGTGATGGATTTTGATTGCAATTCTAGCTACCTAGTATATTAGATTTCTTCATGGATTTTTAGATATGTAGAAAGAGTGGAACTTGTGGATTTGACAAACTTGTGGAACTTGTGATGATAGAACTTTTAAATTTGTAAAATTGATGATGCAACTTGAATTTGATGTTTGTGATGCGATGTGGTTAGATTTAATACTATATATATGCTATGCTGTCTGTCCTATTTGATTATTGTAGGGCGGCTGGAACACTAGCCGCCCTTACTAATGCTCACAGTAAGGGCGGTTAGTGTTCCCAGCCGCCCTTACAGTGGACCACTGTAAGGGCGGCTGGTGTTGAACCGCTCTTACAGTGAAATTCACTTTTAATGCGTTTGCATAAAGGCGGCTAGGCCAACCGTCTTTACAGAGCTCACTGTAGTACTGCTTGCTTGTGTTGTGTGGTTGGCAGGACACGGGTGAGGAAGAGGGCGGGCGAGGGCTGCGCTCCACCGCCGCGACACGGCCAACATGGAGGATCACTGGCGCGCTGCCTCGGCAGTCTGTAGCCGGCCGGAGTACGAGACATCAGACATGGCTCGTAGACACAGCTGGAGGACACATATTTTTTGTTTGATGTTCTTATTTAATTTAATTTCCCTGCTTCTCTGAAGCTAGCTTTTGAATGGATGATCACATCTCTTACAGACTCTTACATACCACGTACTCTTTCATGAATTACAGTGTGCAATTAGCTATCTTTTTTATCTATATTGCACACTGTAATTTGGAGATAAACAAACTTTTGTGTGTCATATACAGTAGCACTTAAGGTTAATCATGGACTAACTAGGCTTAAAAGATTCGTCTCACGATTTTCAACCAAAATGTGTAATTAGTTTATTTTTTTATCTACTACATTTAATGTTCCATGCATGTGTCCAAAGATTCGATGAGATTGATGAAAATTTTTTGGGTGCGGAACTAAACAGGGCCTAAACAAGTTCAGGATTCGTGAGTTGCTGATTCTATTCCATGAGCAACAACGTGGAGACAAGTAACACATGTTTGCTATGAAACTTCTCAAGCCAATGATTTTTAATTTGGTGCCACGAGGTGACTTCACATTTATGCAGATGTTACCTTTGAATCATTAGCCAGGTTTTAAAAGAGAACAAGAATTCTCTACCGATTCAATACAAATTTTCTTTCAAAGGTGTGCTTAGTGACCACCTAATCGGCTACTCTTAGTATGTATTTGAAATTAACTTAGTGTCCGTAAATTTTGTGACTACAAGTTGTTTCCTATTTTAGGTCGGTGACAATTCTGATTGATATCCCAGAAGCTAATGTTAACTTTCTAATATCATCTCATGTTGGTTTGAGGAGTTAAGAAGCTAACCATCTAGGACATATTCTCAGGGCAAAGGTACTGTTGGCTGCAGTCCCCTTGTTGGTTGTTGCTTACTACCATTTGCCTGGAAGGGGATCGAGGTGGACGGGGTGGAGAATTTGGATGCTTTCAGGGTCGCAGTGGAACTCATGTACTACCCTGATCCAATGCGGTGTCTTGCAGCTGCCGGTGTGTCGAGAGCGATAGACGTGCTTGAGGTTAGGATGACTAATTGCAGGCCTCTCTTATTTGTTTGTTACATTCTCAATGCTTATTGTTGATATAGCACCAGTCAGACAGCGTCTGATACTCTGATTTCAGCACTGACCAATCAATTTTCACCGTCTATCAGAGTGGCAATTAAGCGGTGTTGCCAGCAAAATGTTTGTCCCTGCATGGTATTTAGATTAGATGTGGCTGTCCTTTCATGGTAGTTAGATTAGATGTGGTTTTCTTAATGGCACATTGCTTGGTATTAAGAATGGTTATTGCGAAGTCAAAACTCAGATTCATGTTGGGGAATAACATACTTTTAGATCAAGAATTGCTTGTGTGTGGAATTTATAGTGACTAATCCCAATTCTACTTTGCTCTTTTAATAGATGTCTTTATTCCGCTGAAACACTAATGGTTTTTTGCAAAGGATGGTATGAGCTATCTTTTCTTTTATTCTCTTTTATTCTCTTCTTCTTGGACACTTGTCCATTTTTTCAAAACTTCATTTTGCATAGCCACATACCTCCCTTCTGTAATCAGAAAATATTGAGAAAGACTTTTTAAAGCACTTAGAGCAATTATTCCTACCAAGACTTTTTGTATTTTCTCCCAATGTAGGAGTAAAACATTTTGTGGAAGGAAAGGCATGTTTGTGCGCATTCTTAGTTCAGGAGTAGCAGATATACACTAGTACATTGGCACACTATACAGGCGGTTGGTAACATATTTCTACAGGGTTTTTTCGGATCCGCCTGCGCTGGAGGTCAGTAGAAATTGTCCATTTCCACAGGCGGTCGCTTGAGAGCCGCCAGTAGAAATATTTTACACAGGCGCCTCTCTTAGGGAACCGCCTGTGTAAATGTTAATTTACAAAGGCGGTTCCCTAAGAGAGCCGCCTGTGTAAACCTATTAAAATATGTATTATTTATTTATTTATTTATTATTTTATTGTTATTATTTAAATATATTGATATTGGTAGGTCTTCTAACATAGCAACATGTAATTTAAATACTTTATCTCATACATACATTTGTATACATCAAAGTTTGGTGCTCAAAGACATAAAGTTAATTACAAGAGTATATCCATCATCACACATCATATATATATATATATACATCAAAGTTTGTTTCTGTCCTCTAATAACCCTCTTTAGTAAGTTTGAGCTTACTAATCTCTGTTAGCACTCGGAACTGTGGCCTGGATAATTGGCTTTCATCATCATGATATTTGCCTTCACGTGGAATGACATGCTTCATGATGAACGAGCAGATGTCCTCAACTATGTTGTCTAAAGCACATTCGTCCATGCGCTCCGCCGTCCCTTGCTTATATACCTGCAAAGAAAGTTTATAAACATTATATATTTTATGACTTTCAACTTTAATAGACTATTACTTATATTACCTTGTCAGGGTTCCTTGCATATCGTCCGTTTTCTCTCATGTTCTCGCACATGTAGTAGCCACAGAGGACAGATAACGGTGGTTGCTTCATGCACTGTATAACAAGAGAGTGGTTATTTAATTATAGTTGCAACTGTGGTCGTATGTGTATGATTTGTATTCATAATAGTAAACTTTTATACGTACCGGCCAGTTATGTATAACCTCCAATGGTTGCCCTGGTCTCTTGGACTCGCACTTTCCATGATTTATCTTATAGAACCTGTATGCCCTATGATCTCAAATAGAATCACCATGTTATTGTCAAATTCTCACTATGCTTAAGTATGCATGCATAGCTTGACTTACAGCTCTAGCAGTTTGATGAATGGAGCATAGCTTTCTTTCGGGTAATCTGCGGAGTCTAGTACCAACACCCTTCCCTCCTTGGGATAAATGATGAAGCATATCCAGTGCCTCCTGCTCGAATTAAATCCATGATGCATTTATGCATTGGAATAATTTAGATAGATATTTGTAAACTCACACTCACCCAAAGTGGTATGGGGCCACCACCGCTTTCCTCTCTTGAAACTTTATTAGTGAATGTCCAATGTAGAAGGCGTATTTGGCTTCAAAATCAAGTTTCAACTTTCGGAGTTTCTCATCCCGTTCTGCACCTTCCAAACCCTGTACCTCTGTGCTGTCATTCCCGATCCAGAATGTGTGCCGATCTTCGGCTATATCTATTGGGCAGAGATAGACATTCTTTTCTTCGGCACAATAATTTAGGTCCGAACCAAAATACATATCTTGTTGATCATATAACATTCTGCAAGACAGAAGCATGTCAGATATTGAAAATTGATGCAACTACAATGTGTGTAACTATGTAACACTTACAATGCAAATGCCGTTACGATCTATACATCTAGCATCTCTGTTGATATTTGGTAACGCAATAAAGAAATGATCCGCAAGCGCACGGATATCGGTGAGCATTTCACCCGGGAGGTTTTCCAGAGTATCGTATTTATATTTTTACCACTGGGAGAAAGGGTGCATTTGACTAACCAAATCTATTGCTACTATCCCTTTAGGCTACAAAGAATGTCTCTCGATGTGAGTGATAAATAGAGAAGACTGCAACCGTAGTCTCCTTCTAACCTTGGTAAGGATGATCTACTGTTCTAATGGGGAGGCTAACGGAATCTAGACACCACAAAGGATGTTCAACCCGCACCTATAAACCCTATCCTTCCTGCTAACGAGATGTGATCTACAAAGGCAACTCAGAATTGTCACGTTCCTCACTACTACCACGGTCCAGCTAGTCAGGGAATATCTATGAGTACCCCAGCCTAAACACCACGTTTACGCCAGTAATGATTACTCTAAACTATACGCGAAGAGATTAAAGTAAACTCATAAACCATAAGAACAATAAAACAAGAACTTACTAGAATTTAGAAGTCGAAATACTGAAGAATCCTAGGAGCAAGCTTCGGGTTAGGAGAACTTGATCCCGCAGGTACAAGCTTGGAGTAGACACCGACAGGCCGGGCTTCCTCCAATCAACACCTCCACTCTATCTCTCTCAATCTAGTAGAAACTAGAAGATCTATTTCTACTTTACATTGGTTGCTAAGCCTAAAAAGAAATATTAATTAGAGAAGAGGTTTTCCTTCGAGGGCACCCCTCAATCTCTATGATAATTTATTGTCTTCTCCAGGGGGAGGGGGGTCTTCTTATATAGTCCTCTTCCTCTATGCGTTTTTGGGTCGGTAGACGAGGTGGTACTATGTTTTCCTTGATCCAATAGATCGGTGGAACGTCGTGTGCGAAGAGAGTCCCGAAGGGCTTCCAGAGGTGGGCGGGCGTACAGGTCACCAGGGCGGGCGCCCTGGGCCTGGCCCCTTTCGGCCTCTGCTTCCTTCCCGTGGCTTCTGGAGTCTTCTAGATGATAGAAAATTGCGCGGTGCGTTGATATCTCTATGTAATCCCGACATGTGGGCCTTTCTTCCTTATTTCCTGATAACCCCCTGCAGAAATAGACAAATACCAAAACTCGTGGAATTCTGTCAGATAAAACCCTAAGTCTAGATGTTGATTTCATTTGGATCCTTTTCTTTGTTTATTTGATAATTAAATTTGACACTTAAGGACCGTCAACAAACTCCCCCAAGCTTACCTCTTGCTCGTCCCTGAGCAAGGATAGACTCAGCTATGGATCATAAGTTGTTGCCATATCTTTAAAAATTGACGGTACACATGCTTTTTAGATAAGATCTTATCTCTGAGTTAGAGTAAACTGTCAAGACTTGAAACTTACTTACTTTACCTTTCACCATGGGACTTGTAACTGTCACTTCTTTCTTGAGAGGTTAAAAGATAGAACAGTCTAGTCAAGTGTCATGTCTCTTATTCTTGATCAGCTATAGCTCTGGGGTTTTTTGCAGATTTTCAAATAAAACTCAGAGATTCCTTGTATGACTCTCTCAGATCTCTCTTTTGTGGTATTTCTGGATCCTTACCAAGGCAGTGATGGTATATGCCTTCTCTTAAGGTATGTAGTATTTATGATATAAGGCATAGTGACATTGCCTTCTCTCTCACCCTACTCTAATAAGGCTTTAATATCTGGAGCTCATAGGTGGGAGATAAAATATATATACTTACAAGACATTTATTGCATAGTCAAACCATGGATCCAAAGAAACAAATCAATAAGCCAAATCAAGATGTGCATGTGTGGCGAATGAATGGTGATAACAATGGTGAAAACAATGATAGAAACAATGGTGGTGGAAGTCTAATTCTAGTTCTTTTGAGGGGATACATACCTTCCTTGCTTTTTAAAACACTTGTCCATTTTTACCTCTCGTCTCACTTTTTCTTTTCTTTCGAGGTTCCGAGCACTTGCTCCTTTTTATTTCCTCATATTTTTTTTCTCTTTTTTTTAAGCACTCATCTCTTGAGATAATATAGCAAGTGGTAGTAACAAGATAACTTGAGCATTTATTTCACAAGGAAGAACAAAATTATTTTTGGCTATTCTCTCCCGGATTAGGAGTAGAATATTTTTGGTTGATTCTGGAGATGGAAATGTATGGATATATGTGGATGGTACTTCCGAAGTAGAAGTAGCATGTGTGAGTGAACGTGCAAGTGAATCTTGATTTAACCACATGACAAGCTCCCAAGGGTCTTCACACCTCGACCACACTCAATGCTCATAAGCAGTAAAAAGTAAATGTGTGGCTCGAAGTCTAGCAAGCAATTATATATGGCTGTGGTAGGAATTTAAACTCTCATCATACAGGAACTCATCATGCAACATTTTAAAGATTTCCAAAGATAAAATTCTCCAGAATTCTAGCATCTCTAGAAACAGATAAACAGCAGCTCAACCTTCCCATATCGTATCCGTTAACAACTTAGATTTCAGATCAAGTTTTCATCCCACAAGTTTAGGTCTAGAGCAAGCTTTAAATTATAACGGTTATGTCTAAACTTGAGAGAGAACTTAAAATGTGCAAATTAGGCAGAGCAACTATTCATCATTTCCATGCTTGAGTTTTATTTAGATACAGATTAGCATAGCCACTTTATTTATTTATTTATTAAACACACTAAGCAAAAGACATATATATATAAGCATAAAATCTTTATTTGGTTTTTCATAGTTATGTATATTTATATTCTAAAATAATATAAGTATAAAGATAGATAGAAATACTTATCGAGATAAATGGGGGTGATCTCCCCCAAGCTGAATTTTGACGTAATTTCTCTTGATGTAGTTAGCAGGTGGCAGAGGTGTATTTGAATGTCAGCAGCATTGTGACAGCGATTAGAATATCCTTCGTCTGCCAGTCTTCTTGATTCTTAGATTCTGTGGAGCTCAAATAGACAACAAAGCTTGTGGAACTGATTAAGTGTTAGCATAAATATCTAGCCTTTATCATGTTGAGACTCCTTAATAATTATTACTCCCTGTTTTTATATTTTTATTTTATAAAGCAGAAAAATATTTTTATTTTATTTTTATGCCACCACAGTGAATGTACTTATGGGTTTTATGCCACTCGTATCCTGATATGGGGCTTACTGTTTTTCACATTTTACTTTCTGTTTAGAACTTAATTAACTAAGTGAACTACTTGAAATAATTGAAAGGGAAAGGATAACTACCAAGTTTACCTCTTGGCAAGACGCTCGGTGTTTTTAAGTCCTCCGAACGGGACTCTCCTCCTTCTCAATTATCCTGAGGCTCGTTGGGTGGCGTAGTCGGTACTTCCGGCAGCGCCTCCTCTTCATGTATAGTTATCTTCATTTTCCACACCTGACTTGGTGCTTCGGTCTCCTCTGGATAATTCTGTTTAAACTCAACGTCTTCTGACCTTACAACTTCTCCTTCGTAGTCTGCCCATCCGTCCTTGATGATTTGCCTCCTCTGGTTGCGGTTGCGTCGTCTTCTTCTTGTCCTGACCTGCTTAGAATCTTCAACTATATAGTTAGAATCATTAAAGTAATGGCGTACCTTCTCAGAGGGGAAATACACGTGGATTTCTCCGGTTCCAATGTAGATGATAACTTTGATAGTGTTGAGGAATGGTCTTCCAAGGATGATGGGTGGATCGTACTTGTCTTCTCCCATGTCAATGTTCTGAAGATCATCTGGAGCTAAATATATATTGGTTGTAGGGGCATGGTTCCATGCAGGAGCTGATAAGTGACTGCGGCCATTATGTTGACGTTAGATCCGGTGTCGTAGAGTGTTTTCTAAAAAGAGTATTTGTTGGTTGTGCACTCGATGCTTGGAACACCAGGGTCGTCCTTCTTGATCAAGAAAGGTGACTTGAGTCGACGATCTTGACCTCCTTGAGCTGCAGTGACCATCTTAGCTGACTCGGTCCACATTTGCTTGTTCCTGTTCCTCCTGTTGGTCCTCTTCCTTGGTTCATGTCGAGATTGCTCTGAAGTTTATGTAGTCTTGTTCTTGAAGGAAAGTCTCCTTCCCCTTGATGTAGAGACTGATCTTGGCAGCATTAGCGCAGATGACAGCTCTGGTGTTTAGGAATGGCCTCCCTAAGATGATGGGTGCCCTCTCCTCAGTACTAGTCTCTATCACCATGAAGTTTGCTGGAGCGTACAAGGTACCAACTTGGACACAGAGGTTCTTTAATATTTCCTTTGGGAAACTAAGTGTCTGATCTCCATTGTGTTTGTGCTCGTAGATCCCGGTTCTTCACTTAATGGAATCTGGGAGTTGTAAAACGCCTTCACGTTTCTCAAAATGTGTCCTCCTCATAGAGACAAGGCAGAGATCAAGTGCATGGGCTCTGTTGGTGGAAAACACCAACAGAACCAAAAGTGTATTTGTTCTTTTCTAACCTTAAGCATAGTGAGCAAGACAAAGTTGATGGATCATGAGTGTAGCATTTAAAACATTTGTTAGATCAGATGGCTCAACCTAATGGAAAAATAATCTATCTATATTTATGTTTTGTTTTTATCTTCCAAAGATTGAATGTGCAACATATTAGCTTATATGTTTAGGAGCGTGGAATTACGAAGGTAGTACTAAGAACAAAGATTAAGGGACTAAACATGTGGAATCAGTTAGGTTGGTTAATTTAGAGTTATAAATCATACATGTTTGTCTCTTTATTTATGTGAACCCCAGAACCAAGGAGAAACTTATAAAAGGATAGTCAAGTACCTTAAGATGTTACCTTTGAAGCGTGATGGTACAGTATCACCTTGTAGAAGCTTTCCTTTCTAGCGGTTGTGCATCGTGTTTGTGGCTCCCTCCATGGATCATCTCTTATGAGCTACGTCTTTCTTGTGCAAATTGTTAAACTTCATGTGTCACTTTCTTCATCTCCAATGTGAGTTTATCTCAGGACTTCCCAGGTTGATATTGAAAGTTTTCCTGCAGGGGTTAGTCCCACAAAATATACCAATGTCTACACAAGCAATTTTTTAGTTCGATAACCGAACTAGACTCCATGTCTAATCAGATTAAGGAAGGCTGTTTAACCTAAGCACCATGCTTAATTTAAAAGCCAATAGAAGTTTGTGCAGTACTTCCAAACTAACACTTACTAGGATAAACAAAGGTAGCGTGATGGCATTTATAGAGATCTACTTAAGTGGAGATGAAGTAGTGTGATTAGTATTTAACAAATTGAGCATGTCTCAAAGGTAAGGACAACCAACATAGCAACATGGCAAAGGATGTTTTTATGTGAAGTACTCCCCTAAGATTGAATTTTACAAAATTTAAGATTGGATGAATTTAATTCAATGTTGCATGTTGATTGGTTGGGCATACCTTGCGCTTGTCATTCATCTGGTCTTCTTGCTCCAATCCTAGAAAGGTTAGTGACAAGAATACCCGAAGGAATATTTCTACAATTATCTTATATGCTCAATACACAAGGTAATGTTGCAAGTAATTAGAAGTTCATGTTACGATCTGATAAGTGCTTGTTTTAGGACACTAAGCTTGTCCTTGGGAAACCATCAATTAACTCGACGAGATCTGCAATATTTATTATAGACATATGCATCGACAACCGCTCTTTTAAAGTTTTTATAAATAGAAAAGAAGAGAGGGTTGGAGATCTCAAATGTGGTGATAGCACATGAATTTTTATTGCCCTCTAGCCATTGATGTTGCTCTTCTCGATCCTCCTTCTTATGCATGGGATGTCTAGAGAGATTCATAGGATTATCGGGAGGTTCAAGAGAAAGAGCATAGTAGAGATTATTAGGCTCAAGGATGGGTTGGATAGCCGAATCATGGGATTGGAAAGTTTGGAAATCGGCTATTGAAACTTCCTCTCCTTGTATGGGAGATGATTCCTTCTCTATCTCTATGATTTTTCTATGAAGACTAGTACAAGAAGGATGTCCACGAATGAAGACATACCTTCCGTTACTAACTGATAACGAAAGAAGGACTCTACCAAAGGTTATATGATTAAGACCAATGTGAAAATATCTAGGAAAAACATGGTCTTGCAGGGCTAGGTCTAAACCAGAATTTATAGAAAGATTAACAGATTCCCTAGGTGTAGCTAAAAGTGCATTATCTTCTTGATTAAAAGATAGGACCTCGGCTATAGAAAAGGGTTGGTTTTGACCTATTCCAATCAACTCCGGACACAAATCATAATTAGGGGCAGGAAGTGTTGACTCCCATGGTCTATGGCTGGTCTCCGAAGGTGCAAAGAATTTAATAATAGTTATGGAATTTGAGATATCCATAAAGATAAAAAGATAAAAGAATAAAAGTATAAAAGTATAATACAAGATAATAGCAAGACTCAAAGTTATCTCAGCAAACCGTCTTTCTCCCTGGCAACGGCGCCAGAAATGCTTGTTGATATTTGGTAACGCAATAAGGAAATGATCCGCAAGCGCACGGATATCGGTGAGCATTTCACCCGGGAGGTTTTCCAGAGTATCGTATTTATATTTTTACCACTGGGAGAAAGGGTGCATCTGACTAACCAAATCTATTGCTACTATCCCTTTAGGCTACAAAGAATGTCTCTCGATGTGAGTGATAAATAGAGAAGACTGCAACCGTAGTCTCCTTCTAACCTTGGTAAGGATGATCTACTGTTCTAATGGGGAGGCTAACGGAATCTAGACACCACAAAGGATGTTCAACCCGCACCTATAAACCCTATCCTTCCTGCTAACGAGATGTGATCTACAAAGGTAACTCGAAATTGTCACGTTCCTCACTACTACCACGGTCTAGCTAGTCAGGGAATATCTATGAGTACCCCAGCCTAAAAACCACGTTTATGCCAGTAATGATTACTCTAAACTCTACGCGAAGAGATTAAAGTAAACTCATAAACCATAAGAACAATAATACAAGAACTTACTAGAATTTAGAAGTCGAAATACTGAAGAATCCTAGGAGCAAGCTTCGGGTTAGGAGAACTTGATCCCGCAGGTACAAGCTTGGAGTAGACACCGACTGGCCAGGCTTCCTCCAATCAACACCTCCACTCTATCTCTCTCAATCTAGTAGAAACTAGAAGATCTATTTCTACTTTACATTGGTTGCTAAGCCTAAAAAGAAATATTAATTAGAGAAGAGATTTTCCTTCGAGGGCACCCCTCAATCTCTATGATAATTTCTTGTCTTCTCCAGGGGCCAGGGGGGTCTCCTTATATAGTCCTCCTCTATGCGTTTTTGGGTCGGTAGGCGAGGTGGTACTATGTTTTCCTTGATCCAATAGGTCGGTGGAACGTCATGTGCGAAGAGAGTCCCGAAGGGCTTCCAGAGGTGGGCGGGCGCCCAGGTCACCAGGGCGGGCGCCCTGGGCCTGGCCCCTTTCGGCCTCCGCTTCCTTCCCGTGGCTTCTGGAGTCTTCTAGATGGTAGAAAATTGCGCGGTGCGTTGATATCTCTATGTAATCCCAACATGTGGGCCTTTCTTCCTTATTTCCTGATAACCCCCTGCAGAAATAGACAAACACCAAAACTCATGGAATTCTGTCAGATAAAACCCTAAGTCTAGATGTTGATTTCATTTGGATCCTTTTCTTTGTTTATTTCATAATTAAATTTGACACTTAAGGATCGTCAACAATCTCGTAGTTCATCAGTGCCCACATGTCATCAAATGTAAGCATGCATTTGTCAGTACTCTGGATGAGAAATGCTATTTGTGGTATGCGCATGCTTATGGTGTCGATGCCAGCAGAAGAGGCTCTCATGTACCAGTCATGAAACCTTTTTATACCACTTGGTTTCTTCATAAGTTTGGTCCGACTGAGTAGAGGCTTTCCCCACACGTACTTTTTGGGGATAGTCTTGTAGTCTTTTGCAGTTGGCACCTTGAAATTGACAGGAGTTATGACCATAGGCGCCGGCACCTCTGACTTTGCTAGCTCAGAAATCTCATGCTCTTGTATTGTGCGTTTCGAAGCAATGCTTGACAAAATATATCACTTGCCCAGCTGATTTTTTCTTTGGCTCAAATGGTGAAATCAACTTAGGTATCGGAAATACTTTCTTCTTTGGCACCTTTGGTGGCTCACTTATTGGTTCTGGATCTTTCAGCTGTGGGGAAGGGGTGGAATTGAATGGTGGTGGAGATTGTGTTGACTATGGGGTAGAAAGATCATGGAGAGGAGATGGTTGATGGACAAGGAAAACATGGAGAGGTGATTCTGGTGGGTCAGGAAGAGACTGGGGAGGTGAAGGCGGTGGGTTTGGAAGAGGATCGACATGAGCTGACGACTCCTGGGTTAGTGGCATCTCTTGAGAGGGTGGTGGTGGCTCCCTTAGTTGCACGTCCCTCCGAGGCCATAGGATGAAATTGTTTATCGCCTGTCCTAGATTCACAATGTCCTCGGGACCAGGGATGTCTAGAATCTCGTCCTCATATCTTTGGACCACGGTTGATAACTCTAATCTGCAGTAGTCTTTAGGGATGTCAGCACCATGGTATTTAGGTCCTCTTGGGATCGCTTTGCCCGTGGCTACTTCCCTTGTAAGATGATTGTTAATCCCATATCTTATGACAAGGGAGCAAGGTGTAGAACTAACAATGTCGTCAACTGGATAGTGATCCTTGTTTGCCGTAGATGCGACACTACTTGGAATGATTGTTTCACTTGATGCCACCAACGGTTGCGACACCACTGGGACTAGCTGCATTTGGGGAGCTTGAGTGTTCATTTGGGTAGCTGCATTTGACATGGCACTCGCTAGTTTCTGCATCAACTCAGGAGGAGGATTTTCTAGCAACTTGCCCATCATCTCTTGGAAGTCTTTCATAGCCTCTTCCTAAAAAATAATTTGCCATTTGTTCCTTGTACCGATCATGTTTCTTATACTCATTTGCCCATTGAGGGCCGAATCCATCCTTCCATCCTTCTTTGGATGAGATGCCTCAAACACGACCAGGATGCTCGGGGTTACCGAGGCCAACACTAAAGATGTCCCTCTCCCTTCGTGGCGTAAACTTGCCTTCCTGCTGCATGCCTGCCACAACAAAGATGCTCTTCATTGCTTCATCAAGCATTGGGTCTTCAAAGGACACACCCGTCTCGGTTTCCTTTGGTTTCCGTGCACGGATCCAATTCGCGGACCTTTCACCGACTTGATCGGACAACACTGGCAACCCTACTGCCTTCTTCGCAGCCTCTTCTTGTCTCCATTTAGGAACTTGGTGCCGGTAACCACCTGTGTCTAGATAGTGGTGGTACTTGTTCCTCTTTGCGAGCTGGGAGTTGGCTTCGCTCCGAGCTAAGAAGTTAGGGTCATTCCTCTGCTCTAGAAAAACAGCCCATTGCCCTTTAGTAATATTGTATTTGGATGTCGGATCCATCCCTGTCTTTGCATACTTGACATTCATCTCCGACCTCCAATTTCGGAAACTAACCGCACATTGCTTCATTGTATATGCCTTCACTAAATCTTCTGGCACATTCCTAGGAAACTGGAACCTGGTCTTAATCTTATCCCAAATTCTGATCTTGTGATTATTCGACACACCGGCCCAGTTCTTAACTGTGATATCAAGAAAGTCCCTCACACAGAAACCAATTGTGTTCCTGTATTTGGGTAGGGCCTCCTCTGGAGCTAGGGGCTGTCCGGTAGGGCTCACATCTATGATGGCATATGTGTCATCTGGAAATTGGTTCAACCCTCTCTCACCTCGTTTCAAACCTTGTCGCTTCCTTTTCCTAGACTGACATGGCCTCTTAGGTCTCGTCGTTGTTGTCGTCGGTTCCGGTGCGTCTTCGTGTGCCACTTCCTCCTCAGACATCATCTCTCTAAACTGAGACATTGCCTCCTGAGTATAGACATGTGAATCATGGGTGTGTTTATATGTAGGAAATATGAATAGAAATCATTTAATTACATGAAATCGTGAATGTCTCTAATTTACCTCATCGGCTTCTGGATTGTAATCGGGGTTACGTGCCAATTCACGACGAGTCTTCCTCACTTCTAGAGGCTCCATGTCGTCGCTAGCTTCTTGTTCATAGGACGAACCTGATGCTTCGCCCGTTTCTATTTGTTTCGTGACCTCATGAGCTTGTTCCATAGGGTGAGTTGACCCTTCTACTTGCTCCGTGGGTTGGGAATGCAGTGCTTCGTCCTTGTGCGGAGAACTCATCGCAGAAATCTATGTAATTTATGCATAAAATTAAATTTATGTATAAAATTAAATTTATGTATCTTGGGGTATATACACTAATATATCATACACTAACATATACACTAATACATACACAAAGAGATTAAATTTGCATACACTAATACACTAACATATTATGAAGCATAAAATTAAATTTATGTATCGTGGGGTATGTACACTAATATATCATACACTAACATATACACTACTACATATATAAACAGATAAATTTTACATACACTAATATATCATACACTAATATATACATAATATATCATACACTAATATATTAAATGATTTACATATACACTACTACATATATAAACAGATTAAATTTACATACACTAATATATACACTAATATATCATACACTAACATATACACTAATATATCATACACTAATATACTAAATGATTTACAAAGAGATTATAACAAAAAGATAAAATTAAATTTACATATACACACTAATACATATGCAACGGAAAATAATAACAAGTATTTATAAAATAATAACTATGAATAAAATCACATGTAAAAGACATAATAATATTCCCTGATTTTATTTTTATTTTTTCTGATTTTTATAATTTTCTGCTGTTTTTACGGTTTTATTCAATTTTTTTATAAAAAAATTGTTAAAGTAAAAAAAATCCAAGCCCAACAGGCCCAGCAGGTCGTCACTCCCTCTCCCTTCTCTCCCTCTCTCTGGCAGGTGGGCCCCACCTGTCGGGGTCATCCCCTACCTCCAGCCGCCGCCGCCACCGCACCGCCCCTTCCACCACCGCACACCCCGCACCAGCCCCATCCTCTTCCACCATCGCCACCGCGGCCATCCCTTCCCCTTCCACAACCACCACCACCGCGGGCACTAAAGATGCAAGGTGGGGCGGCCTGCCGCTCCAGCCCGCTGGGCTGCCTGCGCCATCAGCCCATGTGGGATTGAAAACCTAACCCATTAAGGCTAAGTGGGCTGATGCAGTCGTCCCGTATAATCCAGCGGTAACCCACGTCTCTGCTGATGCATCGCGATTCATTCTCATTCAGCCACGGAGCAGCAGCCGCCGCTGGTCGATGGCTTCCCTGGCGGCGCCGCCGCTACCTCCATTAATGGTGCCGCCGCAGCATCCGCCACCTCCACTACCGGCGGCGGCGCCGCCGCCTCCACTGGCACATCCACCGGCCCAGATCTCGTCCAAGAAACGAAGGTAGGTAATGATTCGGCCCGGATCAGCACGGCCGACGAGTGGACGGAGTTTCAGCGCACGGGCGCCACCCTCGGAGGCAACCTCGACCGCTCCACCGGCTGCATCCATCTGAGCGACCAAAGCCAGGTAACCCCGACCTTAATATGCCTTGATTTCAGTCACAGTCAGGCACAGGGCCCCGCCGGATTGGGACAAAGGGCGGCGGACGGACGGACGGACCCTGCGACGTGCGCTCCATTTCTTTCTGAACTCCGAGGCTCCTCCGAAAGGGAGACGTTTCCGGAACCGCCGTGAAGCCAATCGATTGTTGCTGAAGCTCCGTCTCGGACGAATTCTGAGAAGTCGAACAATCGCGGCTTCTGTCTTTTCTAGATTCTAGTACAGTACTAGTACCAATTTTCTCAGCCTGACAGAGCCTCGGAGTGGGTATTCAAGAGAAAGAGACGAGCTTGCTCTTGCTGCAACCTCTCTCTTGAAGCAACCCTCTCTCACACATCAAGAGCAAAGATGCAATGAACGCAGCCTAATCTTTAGTTGCAGCCCGGATTATCCTTGGGGTGGAAATGGCCGGTGCCGTAAAACGTACTACTCTTTTGTTTGCATGAGAACTGGATTGTCCTTGTCCACTTCCACCTTGTGGGCTGTTTATACTTCTGAGCTTGCTGGAACAGATTTGGGTTGCTCTGGTGTTCTTGAGTTGTATGATACGTACTTGGGATAGGTCAATCCAGTTCTGGAATCTATGGCTTGGAGCAGGTCAATGTTGTCTGCAGATGCAGGTCACTGCACAATTAGTTTTTATTTTGCGCTATGTTATTTTAGAATTTTATTATCTATTTGATTTGATGGGATTTGTTGGCTACAGAACTCAGGGTAGAGGTTTGGGGGCATGTTTCTTTTCTTTATCTATTTGTTATTATATGCCCAGGTGTTCATAGTTGATTGTACTGGCGGTTGATGCTATTTAGGATGACTGACAATTGACTGTAAGATAATGCTAAGTATGTTGTATGTACTATTTTAGATGCAGAGTACATAATGGGTTTTATCTGTAAGCCTGCTGGAGCCTGGAGCTGCAGTAAGACATTTCTTGTGTACAGTAATGATATGATGCAATCTTGCAAATGGATACGCCTGCCAACTCATTCCATGTTTGTTCCACTCTTATAACTTTTTTTCTTTTTATGATAGGTTCCTTCTGTTTGATAGCTTTTACAAGACTCTTATAACTTTTTCAGGAATCTTGCATGGAGTACATGTCTGCGTTTTCAGGAATTATATATACACTAAGTATAAATTAATTTCCTACTAATGTCTTGTTTAGTTGAGGAGGTTAAAAATATCTGGGTATCCAGTTTCGTTTTTATTTAGGCCTTGCTATACCCATCAAAGCCCACAACCGTGAATCATGCTAGTTCTAAGAGCAACATAGCTATACTTCTTGTTATATAAGCAAGGCATATAATATTAGTACAAAATTATACTGAATATTCTTTAATTTTTCTTGAATTCAGCTGTCGAAATATGGTGCAGAGCTGTCGAAACATGGTAATGTTACTAACTTGAAATGTTGTCTACGCAGATTAAAGATGAAAAGGTGTCCTCATCAACAGCTAAGCGGAAGGTCTCTGATGCGAAGCAGGCAAATGCACCGGTGATGTCGATGCATTCATCGGCATCACTATTGCCACTGCCACCTTCTAGCGCCTATGCCGACTTGTCAAGCCACGAAGCCATACGCCTCTATTCTCCCGATCCACCGACAAGATTTTCCTTGTTCGTTGTTCCTCAACCGCCGAGTTCCTCTGTGGTGTCGCCCACAGCTGCTGCTGCCACCCCTGCAAATCAGGATCAGCGACACGGTGACTCATCCACAGCTGCTGCTACCACCCATGCAGGTCGGGTTCAGCGACACATTGAAGCGAAGGCTAAGAGGAAGCAACAGGTTTGGATCTTGCAGCTTATTAATTAGCTTGTATGTGTGAAATGGAAACCTGTAGTAGTTCTAGAGAGAGCAGTGACAGCAGCAAGGACCCTGTTGTGAAGCAAATAGTTGTGGCTTAATTGGTAATGTTGTCTATGCAGATCAAAGGGGGGACAACATCCTTATCATTGGCTAAGCGAAAGGACCCTGCTATGAAGCAAGAAAATGTATTGCCATGAAAGCGGTTGAAGTCGCCAGTTGTAACCATGTCACCACTTATACCAGCAAGGTCAATAGGCGTGAAAATGTTGTTATCCGCCAACCTCAGCTCACCAACAGTGATAGTGTCGTCACAAGGGACAGCAAGCTCGAAATCACAATCGCCGATATCTCCTTTTCTCGGAAAAAGAACTACTACTGCTGGTGGTAAGTGATGATGTTATGTCTTCGCTACCGTTTTCTTTGTTTTACTATTGCTGCTGCTATTAGAATATTATTTGTTTTACTATTTGTCTTACAATATTATTTCTATGCCAACCATTAGGATCTTCACATAGAAGTAAAAGGCGCAAACTTACCTCACATATATGGCAGCATTTTGAGGCAATATATGATAATGATATCTTAGTAGAAGCTCAATGCATTCATTGCAACCAAGTGTTCAAAGCAACCAGAGGTGTTGGTACAAGTGCATGTGGTAGACACATCAAAGTTTGTGAGGGAAAGGCTAGGTTAGAAGAAATGGTCTCTCAACTGAGTTCAACTGTGCCCTTAACTGATGCTTCCTTGAAAAATTGGAAATTTGATCAACAAGTAGCTCGCCAAGAATTAGTAAACTTAATAGTGATGCATGAGTTGCCTTTCAGTCTGGTAGAGTATCCAAAGTTCAGAACATTTGTGGCTGCTCTAAATCCATGGTTCAAACAAGTTTCTAGAACCACTATTAGGTCGGACTGCATTAGTTCATATGAGGAAGGAAAAATAGTCCTACGGCATGTGCTACAAAATTCGGTCTCTAGGGTTTCTCTTACTGCTGATTTATGGACCTCAAACCAAACATTGGGCTATTTATGTGTAACTTGTCACTACATTAGTGAGAGCTGGAAGATACATAAGAAGATCATAAAGTTCGCTTTAGTTGAGACCCCGCATGATGGTTGGAACCTATTCAATGCTATGTTGGAAACCTTGCAAGATTGGAATCTAGAAAGCAAACTTTTTGCTATCACATTGGATAATGCATCAGTAAATAATAACTTTGTGACAACTTTAAAAGAAAACCTTGTCTCAAAGGGTCAACTCCTTCGCAAAGGGAAGTTGTTTCATTGTCGTTGTGCAGCCCATGTGTTTAATCTCATCGTCCAAGAAGGTTTTGAGGACTGTCGAGGGTATCAATAAGGGGTACCCTCACCGATACACGTAACAAGACTATCCGTACGCAGGACGCGGCCCTCGACTCGACGCTCTGGATGTACATATACGCAGCCATCGACGTCCACAGCCTCAAAGACGGAAATAGCGTCGAGCGAGCCGATCAGGGGTCGAGCGCTGGCTACCGTCGAATACGGAAACGGGCTCGAGCGAATCGGGAAGCGTCGAGCACAAGGACACTGTCCACCGCCTGACGCGCGCACGAGAGCCAGGGCATATAATGCACCTGCCGTTTTCCCACCTAACACACTGACCACGGGAAGCGTGATAGGAAACAGGCACCCGTCCCATCATTCTTTTTGCAGCCTTCCCCACCAAACAATCCAGGGCGTGTCAGGACGCAGGAAACGAGGATAGGACGTCTAATTGGGACCCCCTCGAGACATCTAAGGTCAGCGCTGCGGATATCGGCACATTACACGGCGTCCGACCCTCGACCGAACAGAGTTCCATCTTGGGAACGAGTTGGGCGTCGACTGACAACACCACAACCACCCCGCCGGATCTGCCGCCATACCGTACAAGCGTGCGACCATTGAACCAACACAAGACGGCGCGCAGAGCAGAATGCAGGGGCACGTGTAATCATCATCAGGCTATCAAGACGGGACGGCTCGAGGCCATGCCGGTACGGAAGCCTCGAGTAGGTCAGTGCTCCATGCTGCTATCGACCCCTACTCTGACACCTATACATGTACCCTGGGTCTCTCCTTGGAGCTATAAAAGGAGGGACTCAGGAATAGAACGCAGGGCGACACCATACGCAGTAGAGCTCACACACTTCATACGACGCTTGTATTCACCCCTGTACAAGCACTTAGGTGCAAGATAATACAAACTTCCCTCCCCCGCTGGACGTAGGACCTTCTCTTGCCCGAACCAGGATAAATCTTTGTGCCTTCTTGCATCACCATCTGGGAAAGGGAGCACGCATACAAATTTACTTGTTGGTGTGACCCCCGTGGGGAAAACACCGACAGTTGGCGCGCCAGTTAGGGGTCCTGCGTGTTTTTTTCGTCGATTTCCCACTCCTTTCCAGATGGCAGCTCTTGCCTCGCCGATTCCACACTCCACGGTGATTTGGTTTGGGAGTCTCGAGTTCATGTCTACGGGCTCCGGCTACGACATGATCTTACTCTCAGTCAAAGGACCGGGAGGAACCCGCGTTGCACCAGCTCGATTGAGGGCCCCGAGACGACCTCGCCACCACGCCTCCCCGCCCAAGGAGAGGCGCGGACAGCCCCACCGCCGCCCCTCTGCCTCATCACGACCGGCGACTCGTGCGAGGCAGGAGGTGGGCCGCGAGCCGGCAACACCATGTGCCGGAACCGCGGGCACGACGTCTCAACACCGCACGACGGCGGGAGGGGACATGTCTCGCGCGCCCTCCCCCACCGCTGCCAAGCTACTTCCACGCGGGCTGTTTACTCCAAGAAGGGCACTGCCATTCGGATTAGACAACGCCGCGGCATCGCTCACCAGAGCAATATGCCCAAACGGCCAGACGTACGTGGAGAGACCAATGGTCCTCCCACGTGACTCTGGAGCACTACGGCCGACGTCCGAACTGCCGGATTTCTCCCAGGTGCGAGGCCTCCGCCGCCTAGGCCTCGGGCGATACACGATCACCTCACTCAGGCAGCGGCTGCTGGAGGAGGGACGAAGATGTTTCTACACCACCGAGCCGGACTCCGACTCCGAGACTGATAGCTACGACCCTACAAGGGAATGCTATCACGTCGACGGGGCAGTCGAAACTACCGACGAGACGCAGGGTGCTGCTGTGGGCGGTCGAGCCCCTGCAGCACGGGAAGACCCCAGGACGCCTGGGAACGACGGACAGGTCGACCCCCCTCCACAGGAAGACAGGGCTGCACAGCTTGCACAGCTACGGGAGCTCAAGATGAAGCTCGACGAAGACCGTGAGTGCCTCGTCCTGCTCGAGCAAATCCTTGAGCAAGATCTGCCCTACCCGCCAAGCGGAAGTGTCCACAGACGCGCTCGAGAAGTACATCGACAGATCGTCGGAGACGCAGAGCCAGAACAGCCTTTCAGCCATTTCCCTCGAGCGGGCCAGAATGTAGTGGCGGCAATGATGCTACTACGCAACATGCCAGAGCCATCGAACTCCCAGGCTCGGCGCATTCGAGACGAGGTACAGACTCTGCTCCAGGTGGCGGCGGTCCAACAAGCCGAAAGCTCAGCTTCTCGACGACGAGGAGCTGCCACTGAAAAGTGCGACGAGCCACCTCAAAATGAAAAGGAGGTGTCAGTCCATCAACAGCCTCCACCTCGAGGCAGAAAGACCGCTCTCGTTCTCCCCGTCGACAATCAGCGTCGACACGACGCGCGGCATGACATCGAAGAGAATCGACGCCGCCGGCACGGAGACGCAGAAGAGCGCGGTTACAGCGCACATCGCGGTGGGAGTTACGACAGCGACGAGGACCGGGTGGCCCCCGAGCCACCGGGCCCACGGGTGTTTAGCAGGGCGATCCACAACACACCTCTGCCCAGTCCATTCCGACCCCCGACCAGCATCGCGAAATACAATGGTGAGACCAAACCAGAATTATGGCTGGCCGATTTTAGGCTGGCCTGTCAGCTAGGTGGCGCTCGAGGAGATGATCGAGCCATCATCAGACAGCTACCGCTCTTCCTCTCCGACACCGCCCGTCGATGGCTCAAGGAGCTTCCAGCAAATCAGATTCACGACTGGGTCGATTTGGTTAAAGTTTTCGAGGGTAATTTCAAAGGGACCTACATACGGCCCGGGAACTCGTGGGACCTCAGCAAATGCAAGCAGAAGTCAGGGGAAACTCTCCGAGAGTATGCTCGACGCTTCTCGAAGCAGCGCACTGAGCTGCCACACATCCCTGACCATGACGTCATCCTGGCTTTTGTCTCTGGTACCACTAGTCGAGACTTAGTGCGGGAACTGGGCCGAAATCGCCCTCAGACCGTCGATGAGCTGATGGACGTAGTGGCGAACTACGCAGCAGGGGAGGAGGCAGTCGGCGCCTTCTTCAGCTGTGAAGGAGGGAAAGGCAAGCGGCCTGTCGATGAAGATGGAACCCCCAGTCGAGGACTCAAGAAGAACAAGAAGAAGTAGAAAGCACGGCAGTTGCAACGGGAAGATTTCGACGACAACCTTGTCGCCGCCATGGAGCGGAAGAAGCCTCGAGGCCCTCCAGATGGAGGTATCTTCGATAAGATGCTAGAGGAACCATGCCCTTACCATAAGGGAGGCGCCAACCACAAACTCAAGGACTGTCGTATGCTGAAAAGGCATTTCGACGGTCTAGGGTTCAGAAGGAATGAGCGTGACGACTCGAAGAAGGAGAAGGGCGGCGACAAAGAGGGCAACGAGGACGACGACGGCTTCCCCGCCGTCCACGACTGCTACATGATCTATGGTGGGCCTTCGACACAGTTGACCATGAGGCAGCGTAAAAGGGAACGCCGCGGGGTCTTCGCGGCAAGAATGGCGGTGCCCCAGTACCTTAGCTGGTCGAGCACCCCCATCACCTTCGATCGAGAGGACCACCCCGACAAGGTAGTCACCCCAGGCGTCTACCCGCTCGTCGTCGACCCTATCATCATCAACACTCGGCTCTCCAAGGTGTTAATGGACGGAGGCAGCAGCCTCAACATCATCTACCTCGAGTCCCTCGACCTCCTTGGCATCGATAGGGGACGGCTCCAGCCAAGTGCCGGCGGTTTCCATGGCGTCGTGCCACGAAAAAAGGCGCTGCCAGTAGGACAAATCGACCTACCGGTCTGCTTCGGCACGGCGGCCAACTTCAGGAAGGAGACCCTCACCTTTGAGGTGGTGGGGTTCCGGGGCACGTACCACGCCATCATCAGGCGCCCGGGCTACGCCAAGTTCATGGCCATACCCAACTACACCTACTTGAAGCTGAAGATGCCTGGACCCAAAGGCGTCATCACCGTCAGCTCCTCCTTCGAGCACTCTTACGAGTGCGATGTCGAGTGCGTCGAGTACGGGGAGGCGGTCGAGAACTCCACCGAGCTCGTCACGAAACTCAAAGCCCTGGCCGCTGAGGCTCCAGAGCCCAAGCGCCACGCGGGCAACTTCGAGCCAGCAGAGGGAACCAAGAAGATCCCGCTCGACCCCAACAACTCCGACGGCAAGGTGCTGACGATCAGCGCCGACCTCGACCCCAAATAGGAAGTTGTGCTCGTCGACTTTCTCCGTGCGAACGCCGACATGTTTGCATGGAGTCCCTCGGACATGCCAGGCATACCGAGGGAAGTCGCCGAGCACTCCTTGGAGATTCGAGTCGGTTCCAAGCCAGTGAAGCAGCGGTTGCGCCGATTCGACGAGGAGAAGCGCAAGATCATTGGCGAGGAAATCCACAAGCTTTTGACGGCCGGATTCATCAAGGAGGTTCATCATCCCGACTGGTTAGCAAACCCTGTATTAGTTAAGAAAAAGAATGAGAAAATGAGGATGTGTGTCGATTATACAAGTCTAAATAAAGCATGTCCGAAAGTTCCTTTTCCATTACCACGTGTTGATCAGATTGTCGATTCTACTGCGGGATGTGAAACCCTTTCTTTCCTTGATGCGTATTCTGGTTACCATCAAATAAAAATGAAAGAGTCCGACCCGCTCGCGACCTCTTTCATCACACCTTTTGGGATGTATTGCTATGTAACCATGCCATTTGGGCTTCGAAACGCGGGAGCCACATACCAACGCTGCTTGCTCCACGTATTTGGCAAACACATAGGATCGACGGTCGAGGCCTATGTCGATGACATTGTCGTCAAATCAAAAAGGCGAGGGGACCTGATCCAGGACCTCGAGATCGCTTTTAGCTGCTTACGCACCAACCAGATCAGGCTCAACCCTGAGAAATGCGTCTTCGGCGTACCTCAAGGCACGCTCTTGGGTTATATAGTTTCCCAGCGCAGAATCGAGGCCAACCCCGAGAAAGTCTCGGCCATCACGAGAATGGGGCCAATCCAAGACATCAAGGGTGTACAAAGAGTCATGGGATGCCTGGCGGCTCTGAGCCGTTTCATCTCGAGACTAGGAGAAAAGGCGTTACCGTTGTACCGACTTCTGAAGAAGGTCGAGCGTTTTTCCTAGACCCCCGAGGCCGAGGAAGCTCTCGAAAGGCTGAAGAATACACTAACCTTAGCACCAGTCCTGGTCCCACCTCAACCTGTGGAACCACTGCTCCTTTACGTTGCGTCGACGACCCAAGTCGTCAGTGCAGCGGTGGTGGTCGAGAGGCAGGAGGAGGGGCATGCGCTGCCAGTCCAGAGGCCAGTCTATTTCGTCAGCGAGGTGCTTTCGGAAACCAAGGCACGTTACCCCCAAATCTAGAAGCTGATCTATGCCATAATCCTCGCTCACCGCAAGCTACAGCACTACATTCTCGGCCACCCTATCACGGTGGTCTCGTCTTTCCCCTTGGGCGAGATAATCCAGAGCAAGGAGGCCACGGGAAGAATAGCTAAATGGTCGGTCGAGCTCATGAGTGAGACTCTCACTTACGCGCCTCGCAAGGCCATCAAATCGCAAGCCCTGGTGGACTTCATCGCGGAATGGACAGACTCCCAGCTTCCCCCGACTCAGGTCCAGTCTGAGCTGTGGACGATGTATTTCGACGGGTCGCTCATGAAGACGGGGGCTGGGGCTGGCCTGCTGTTCGTCTCGCCCTTGGGCGTCCATGTGAGGTACGTCATTAGGATTCATTTTGCCGCATCCAACAATGTCACAGAATACGAGGCCCTCGTCAACGGTCTCAAGATTGCCATCGAGCTAGGAGTCCGACGCCTCGACGTCCGAGGTGACTCCCAACTCGTCATCGACCAAGTAATGAAGACTTCAAGCTGCCATGACCCAAAAATGGAGGCGTACTGCAAGGAAGTCCGTCGACTCGAAGCCAAGTTCCACGGCCTCGAGCTCGTTCACATCGCCCGACGCTACAACGAAGCAGCCGACAAACTCGCCAAGATCGCGTCGACCCGAGGCACGATGCCACCCGACGTGTTCTCAAGAGATCTTCACGAGCCATCCGTCGACTTGGGCTCGCGGGCTGGCATCGATGCTGCTCCCGCCCAGCCAATCGACACCGTCGACGCACTGCTGATGGCAGCAGAGGTGATGGAGGTAGAACAACGACCCGTCGACCGTTCGACTGGCGCACACCGTTCCTCGACTGCCTAATCCGCTGCGAGCTGCCAGAAGATCGATCTGAGGCCCGCCGTATCGCTCGACGGGCCAAGTCATACGTGATCTATGGCGAAGGCAATGAGCTATATCGACGAAGCCCGACAGGGGTCTTACAGCGTTGCATCACCGTAGAAGAAGGCCGAAAACTCCTCGAGGACATACACTCGGGGGCTTGCGGCCACCATGCTGCTCCACGGACCCTCGTGGGGAACACCTTTCGACAAGGTTTCTACTGGCCGACGGCCATGGCAGATGCCATCGAGCTTGTACGCTCATGTCATGGGTGCCAGTTCTACGCCAAACAGACGCATCTGCCCGCCCACGCTCTTCAGATGATCCCCATCACCTGGCCATTTGCGGTGTGGGGGCTTGATTTATTAGGACCTCTACAAAAGGCAAAAAGGGGTTACACCCACTTGCTGGTGGCCATCGACAAATTCTCGAAATGGATCGAGGCTCGACCCATCACCAACATCCGCTCCGAACAAGCCGTCCTCTTCTTCACCGACATCATACACTGGTTCGGAATCCCTAACGTGATCATCACCGACAACGGCACCCAGTTCATCGACAAAAAGTTCTTGGACTTCTGCGATCAGCATCACATCCGTGTGAACTGGTCCGCGGTGGCCCACCCTCTAACTAACGGCCAGGTCGAGTGTGCCAACGGCATGATCTTGTAGGGGCTCAAACCAAGGATCTACAATCGCCTGAAGAAAATCGGCAAGAAGTGGGTTGAGGAGCTTTCCTCGGCCTTATGGAGTTTGAGGACGACGCCAAGCTGGGCCACCAAATACACCCCGTTCTTCATGGTCTATGGCTCGGAGGCCGTGCTCCCAACGGACCTCGAGTATGGGTCTCCTCGACTCAAGGCATACAACGAGCAGTTGAATAAGGAAGCTCAAGAGAATGCTGTCGACCAGCTTGAGGAGGCTCGAGACATGGCCCTCCTCAACTCTGCCAGATACCAGCAGAAGCTTCGACGCTACCACGACAAACACGTACGAAAAAGGGACTTAAACGTGGGTGACCTTGTCCTACGACGACGGCAGAGCAATCAAGGACGCCACAAGCTGACCCCGCCATGGGAAGGCCCGTACGTGGTGGCCGAGGTCTTGAAGCCAGGAACGTACAAGTTAGCGGACGAGAAGGGGGCGGTCTTCACCAACGCATGGAACATCGAACAGCTACGTCGATTCTACCCCTAGAAGTTCAAAACTTATGTTCCTACGTACATTTTGTACCAAGACTCTGTAAACGAATGCATGAATAAATGAAGTCTTTCCCTCGAGCAACTTATTTTTGTACCAAGGATTTACAAGTCATAATCTCGACGTTAGAAGGGGGCGCCGACTATGAACCATCATAGTCAACACCCCCTCAGGGGCTACCAGGGGGACGACCCCCCCCACAAGCGTCGAAAAAGCCAAGAAATTTTCTCTTCTTACTTAGTAAACCTTGCACGATTCGAGTAGCTAAGGTGCCTCGAGCCCCTCAAAGGCCGAAGGACAACGAGCCTGAGAACTCCTACGCTCCCGGGCTACGGAAACTCTACTCACTTCCTTACCCTTGAGGTGATCGAGGTTGTTTTTGACATAAGATCGAACAAGGAATATAAACGTAGGCGCAAAAAGAAACAAAAAGCCTCGAGTGGAAAGACAGATAAACATTTAACAAATAGTTAAAGACACTGCATCATTTTGACGAAGTATTATACAAGGGGCCCCGGGCACCCTGAGCAGGCTCGCAGGCCTCAGTCCGTGTCACCGCCCTCGCCTGCGCCCGAGCTAGTCTCAGGAGGTAGCACCTCAGGCTCAAATAGCTTAGCCAGTCTCTCTCCAGGAGCCTCCGCGTCGTTGATCAAGGTGTGGAGCCTCTCTTCGTTCTCCGCGTCGGTCTTGGAGATGTCGGCGACGAAGCCGTGGGATACTACCTCCATGTCATAGGAGAAGCCCGAGCAGACAACTGCCATCGCTCGCTTCACACCGATGTGGAGGGCATCCCGCACCCGATCTCGCAGCGTCGCGCCTATGTAGCACAGCTGGTCGACTAGTGCGTCGCCTCGAGTGTCCTCCCTCGACTAATCCATAGGCTCGACCTCCCAGGAGGTCGAGAGGTCGCTTATCGCCGTCCGCACTCGACGGTTCAAAGCAACCTCAGCCTCGAGCTGAGCCTTAGCATTACGGGCCTCGATTTGGGCGGCTAGGAGTTCGTCCTTAAGCCCTGTAAATGCCAATAGAAGAAGCCTTAGGAAAAACCAAGCACACCTCGAAAGAGAATATCCGACAGAGGAAACGTACCTTGGACGCTCTCCTTCAGGGCCGTGTTCTCGCCGACTAATCTGGTGTTGGCCCTCTCGATCTCTCTATTGGAACGGACCAGCTCAGTGTTGGCAACACGGAGATCCTCGATCGCCTTGCCAGCCTGAGCAATGGCCCCACGCTTCTCCAACAGCTCTCCCTTCAGACGTTCGACGTCGTCAGAGAGGCTGCGGGATTGAGCCCGCTCCGCCTCGAGATCTTCGAGGGCCTTCCTCTTGGCTTCCTCCGCGGCGCTCCTGGCGATCTCGCCGTTCACGTGCTCCACCTTCATCTTCTGGAAGGACTCTCAGAGAGAGTCCAGGTCGGTTTTAAGAAGGCCCTTCTCTTTGTCCAGGTCCGCGATAATGCTCTTGTAGGACAGGGCCTCCTCCCGGGCTCTGGACGCGGCCTCCTCGACCGTCAGAGCCCGCTCCCGTAGCAGCGTCGTCTCCTCCTCCGCCTTTCTTGAGGCCTCTCGAGCCTCGGCCAGAGCAGCCTCCCTCGCCTTCTTCTCCTCCTCGAGCGCTATGAGGTCTTGATAATCCTTGAGGAGCTTCTCCTGCGACTCGAGGAGTTGGTCCTTGAGGACGGGGAGCTGCTCCCAGCCGCCTCTTGTGGCGTGAATGAAGCTCGACTTGATGCGGGAGGTCTCTTTCATGTCCTGCGAGCCGGCGGTCGAATAGTTAGAACACAAAACCAAAAGGCTCCATGAAGATCAAAGACCGAAAAACACTTACAAAATAAGCCGGCCCGAGCCCGTTGTTGATGATGTCCGACAGGAGCCCCACCACGTGCTTCATCCAAAGGCGGAGCTCCTCGACATGTTCCCATTTCTCGGCCTCCTTCTTGTCGTCGAGGAAGATGTTGGGCTCGGACGGATCGGTGGAAGCCCGGATACGAATCCGATCGGGGCACCAGTTCTCCATCTCTCGATCAGTCCGCGCCTTAACACCGTGGATGAGGTTCTCGATGGTCTCGAGGGAGCCCCCGTGGCGCAAGAACAAGTCGACGAGGCATGGGAACCGCCCGTCGTCGTCCACCGTCTTCCAGGTACCGTCCTTGCTTCCCGACGTCCCGATCTCATCCTCCTCAGAGGGAAAGCGGTCCTCCCACGCCCGACGCTCCCGGAGAAACCCTGGGGCGATCCCGTCCATGCCGTAGATCGTCCTCTTGATCTCGGACTCGGGGTCGGTGGGGGTGCGCATCATACAGGCGAGCGCCACCACTCCGTCCGCTTGCCCCGACTCTTCCCGGATCGCGGCAGGCGCCCCCGGGAGGAGCCACGCTGGGGTGGGAGGGCCGTACACCGGCAAATCTTCCTCCTGATCGCCGGGCTCTTGCGGCGCCGGTGGTACCGGTTGGGCCAGACCTTGAGGCAGGGGCTCAAGCGGCCTTTCCTCCTGGCCCCCCTGCTCCTGCTACTGCTGCTGTTCCCCCTACTGCTGCTGCTGTTGCTGCCCATCCGGCGTTTGCTGCTCCTGCTGCTGCTACTGTTCCTCCTGCTGATGTTGCTGCCGCTGCTGCTGCTCCTGTGGCGGCCGCGTCGCCTCGCGCTCCCGCTCCTCCACCTCCTTCTCTTTCTCCTTCTGCTCCTCGAGGGCTCGAAGGCCAGCGGGCCAGGGAGTCCGTCCCGAGATGAGAGAGGTCGACACCTCCTCCTCCATAGGTTGGGCGTCCCCAGACGCCTCGTTACCACTAGACGTGTCGCTGATGGTGATGGGGTCCGCCTCGACCCCCAATCGGGGAGGCTCGGGGGCTCCTTCCTGCCCTTGAGTTTGGGGCGCCTCGTCACGCGTCGACGGCATCAGAGTAGGCTCGGGATGAGACGGAGCACTACCAGTGTCGGTCGGAGGTTGAGAGTCGGAGGAGCCTGCGAAGTAAAGAATAAAGGTCGGTCACTGTAATAACCAACAAAAAAACGTCACAAGACCCAGAAACAAACTACAAACCAGGCTCCCTGGAGGCTGCTCCCGCCTTGAGCCTCTTTGCCATTGAGGGCTGGGCCTGCTCGAGCGTCCGCTTTACCCTAAAAAGAAGGGAACGAGCATAAAAGGACCAGAATACAAGGAAACGCGAGGGAATGGGTAAACAAAAGTCATAACTTCAAAAAACTTACCCTACGGGAAGAACAGCTCGCCTACCGGTACCCCGACCGGTGGGCCTCGAGCCACCCCGCGTCAAGGCTCCAGGACCCTCGAGCGCAGGCACTGGCCCTGGCACAGCCATTCCCGCATGGCGGGCACCGGGACTGGCGCTCCTGCGGCCGGCCTCTCCATTCTCGGAGGCCGCAGCGCGACCGCGAGTCAGTGGCCCCGTCGCCTGGGGCCTAGCATGGCCACCCCCCTGGGCGCGGGGGGAGGGCGCGGCGCGACCTGGCCAGTCGAGGGCGCAGGAGGTGTGTCGGCCCGAGGGCGGTGGGATCCTCTCGGGCCCTCCTTCGGGGCCTCCGTCCGGGGGACGTCGACGTCACTTCGAGGCGGGCCCTCGAGGATCCGGTCAAGACGTGACGCCATCCCCTCGGAGTCATCGCTGTCCTCGTCGTCATCATCATCTTCGCTGGGGGATTCTTCCTCAGGCTCCCCCCTCTGCCTGGATTTAGCTCGACGCGCATCTAATGCTTGGCGGTCGAGATTCTTCTTTTTCTCCCCTTTCTTTGCAGAGTCCTTGGCGGACTTCAGCTTTTCGACGGACTGGCACCGCTTGTCACGATCGACCTCGTCCTCCTTCATAGGGGGCCTCGAGGACCGGACATCAATACGTCCCTGCCAGAATAGAGGAAGGTTTAAAAAAAAGAATCGAGGAAAATCCAGAATTGGAGCTATGTGCGAGAAAAAGAACATACCAGGTCGACCGAACCTTCGTCGGGCCTCATAGGGAAGCCGTTGACGTGCTTCGACTTAAAGTCACCGGCGATGGCCGCCCAAACCCGGGCAGCGATCTCATCGTCCGCTAGAGCCAGGTTGGACATCCGGCAAGCCTCGAGATCCCGAGACGAGACACCCGGCCCCATCTCGTCCATCCTCAACGGCCGAGACATCAAAGGGAGGACCCTTCGACGGTGGACGGCCGAGAGGACCAGAGCGGCGGACAGGCCCTCCTGTCGCAGCTTCTTCATGGCGTCGAGGAGGGGGTCGAGCCGCGATTGGTGCTCTTGGACGACGTCGTACGTCCAGTTGTCCGGACGCTCTGTAATCAGACGGCCCGTGTAAGCGGGGAAGAGACCGTCGTCGTTCCTCAAGTAGAACCACTGGGAGTCCCACCTAGCGTGGTTCGACGACAGCCCCACCGGGATATACTCGCGTGGCCTCTCCGTCTTCTTCGTCTTCAGCACCAGGTTGAGGCACCCAGCCCGCACGTGCTTCCTCACGCCAGTGGTTCCGGTGGGGGCGTTGAAAAGCTCGCCCCTGTAGAGGTGGAGCCACAGATCCCAGTGGGGCATCATCCCCAGATAGCCATCACACACCGCGGCGAAGACCGCCGCGACGGTGATGGCATTCGGGGAGAAGTGCTGGAGCTCCACCCCATAGTGGAAGCAGAGGGCCCGCATGAAGCGGCTCGGGGGAGCGCCCAGGCCATGGCGGTGGAACTTGGCGAACGACACCACGTAGCCCCAGGGCGGCTAGGGCTCCCTGTGACTCGCCGGCGGCGCGATCCACTCTGGCGACGACAGCGAGGTGCGGCGGCGCAAGAGTCCCTCACTCTCAAGCTCTAGCAACCGGCGCTCCGTCATCGATGATGGGCGCCAGTCGTCGGCGGCGACGAGTGTCACAGGCATCTTGGTTGGGAGGACGGTGGATCCGCTACCGCTCGAGGGGGTGCGCGCGCGCGTAAGGCAGCAAGAGAGCAAAGGCAACGAGAGGATGAAGGCGAGAAGGCGGAAGGAAGAAGAAAGAACGGCGGCGACGCCACGGCGTATTTATAGGCAGCTGTCCGCCAATGGACAGATCCAAGAAATGAGGTAACTCCCCCCCATAAATGCGCCACCTAACCGTCTCTTTCCACTCACAGGCGGGGCGCTCCGAATTCCACGCCGACGCTGTGTCGTAACGTCACCCACCTGAAAAGGCGCGCCCAACGGGCAAAAAGGCGAATCGCCATGGCCACTTCCTTCCTTTGTAAGCCAAGTGCGTATCCGCGAGAGTCTCAGGAGGTCGATGGCTGGCCCGCCGAAAGGGTTCGACAGCCGATCTCGAGCACCAGAATCAGGTATCCCCAGCGAGCGGTCGAAGATCGAGGCCCGCCTCGAAGACTCGCTGGCAATATCCAAGGTAGGGTCGAGACAGTCGAGAGGAATCCCCGCGACGGGAGGCATCGAGCCGCCGGACTCTATCGAATGAGACTGGTATCCCCGACCACGTCGATCCCGCTTTATGAGAACGCCTCCGGGCTACAGCTGACCCCCTCGAAAGGGGCACAGGTTCTCACTTGGACTACCCGCTAGGAACTCCATCTGGGCGGGGAAGATGCTCGCTCTATCGAGAGTACGTCGAAAACTCCACGTAAAACGAGCCAATCAGAACCTACCACCACTGGTGTCGATAGTGTTTCTGCAAACTAGGCAATATAACCCTCAAAGGAGTCAAAAACTCCTTCGAGGGCTCGGGGGCTACCCCCGCGGGGTCGCTCGCGCGCCCCCACGGAAGCTCGACCCGAGAATACAGCCTCCACTCGAGCGCCAGCGCTCGAACGGAAACTCGGGGGCTACTATCGAGGGTATCAATAAGGGGTACCCTCACCGATGCACGTAACAAGACTATCCGTACGTAGGACGCGGCCCTCGACTCGATGCTCTGGATGTACATATACGCAGCCATCGACGTCCATAGCCTCGAAGACGGAAATAGCGTCGAGCGAGCCGATCAGGGGTCGAGCGCTGGCTACCGTTGAATATGGAAACAGGCTCGAACGAATCGGGAAGCGTCGAGTGCAAGGACACTGTCCGCCACCTGACGCGCGCACGAGTGCCAGGGCATTTAATGCACCTACCGTTTTCCCACCTAACACACTGACCACGGGAAGCGTGATAGGAAACAGGCACCCGTCCCATCGTTCTTTTTGCAGCCTTCCCCACCAAACAATCCAGGGCGTGTCAGGACGCAGGAAACGAGGATGGGACGTCTAATCGGGACCCCCTCGAGACATCTAAGGTCAGCGCTCTGGATATTGGCACATTACACGGCGTCCGACCCACGACCGAACAGAGTTCCATCCTGGGGACGAGTTGGGCGTCGACTGACAACACCACAACCACCCCGCCGGATCTGCCGCCATACCGTACAAGCGTGCGACCGTTGAACAGACACAAGACGACGCGCAGAGCAGAATGCAGGGGCACGCGTAATCATCATCAGGCTATCAAAACGGGACGGCTCGAGGCCATGCCGGTACGGAAGCCTCGAGTAGGTCAGCGCTCCATGCTGCTATCGACCCCTACTCTGACACCTATACATGTACCCTGGGTCTCTCCTTGGAGCTATAAAAGGAGGGACTCAGGAATAGAACGCAGGGCGACACCATACGCAGTAGAGCTCACACACTTCATACGACGCTTGTATTCACCCCTGTACAACCACTTAGGTGCAAGATAATACAAACTTCCCTCCCCCGCTGAACGTAGGGCCTTCTCTTGCCCGAACCAGGATAAATCTTTGTGCCTTCTTGCATCACCATCTGGGAAAGGGAGCACGCATACAAATTTATTCGTTGGTGTGACCCCCCGTGGGTAAAACACCGACAAGGCCATAAGTAGTGCTACCAAGAACATTAGAGAGAGTGTTAGATATGTGAAAAGCTCACAAGCTCGCAAACAATGGTTTGAACTTATGGTTGAGAAATGTTCTATTCCTGTTGAGAGACGCCCTCCACTCGATGTTGTCACCAGGTGGAATTCAACTTACCATATGCTTGTGACATCTTTGAAGTATAGGAGAGCATATGAAGCTTTAAGGCAAAATGACCCACAGTACATACATGAGCCTTCGACTGAGGATTGGAAGTTGGCAAAGAAGCTTTGTACCTTGTTAGAACCATTCTATGATTCCACTATGAAAGTATCTGGCTCAAAATATCCAACTTCAATTCACGACTTTCATCAAATTTGGGAGGTAAAGAAAGATTTAGAGAAAGAAGCCTCAAATTCTGAGTTGGTTATAAGAAGAATGGTTCATGTGATGAAGCAAAAATTGAAGAAGTATTGCGATCTGTCATATTTGAATATCTGCATTCCTGTTATTCTTGATCCTCGTTTTAAGTTGAAATTTCTGGAGTTTCGCTTAAAGGAAGGATTTGGGATAGAATCATTCAGATATCTATCTAAAGTGGAGACGACATTTAGAAAACTATTTGCTGAATACTCCTTAAAAGTTGGTGACTCAGTGATTGTGGAGGAACATAGTGTCAGTAATCTAGAGCTGAATGAGTTAGACCCATGGGCAGATTGGGCCCAACATCAAAGTGCTCAGAGAAAAAAAAAGTTAATGAGTTGGATCAGTACTTGGAAGAAGAAACAGTGCCTGTGACAGTTGATCTAGATATCTTGCAGTATTGGAAGATACAATCAACAAGATATCCAGTACTTGGATGCATGACACGTGATATTTTAGCTATACCTGCGTCCACAGTGGCCTCAGAGTCTGCATTTTCTACTAGAGAGAGAGTAGTGAGTGATTATAGAAGCAGGCTCAAGAGTGAAACAATTGAATCTCTCATTTGTCTTCAGGATTGGTTAAGATCAGATGGTAAATCTCAATACCATTATTTGTTCATAATAAGTTTGTATACAAAATAATGATGTAAACTAACTTTTTATCCCTTTTCTAATTTTCAGATAGCACGCATGATAATATAGCTGGAATTATAGCTGCAGATGATCAAGACTGTATTTAGATAGAAGAAACATTGAACAAGGTAATGCCTTTTATGTCTGCAGAATTTAGCATTGGTACCTTATATCCTGTGTGGCAGTGGCTTTTTCATTCAATATCCTATGTGGCTTTTTTCATTCAGCTGGTTAGTCCTATTTTGATCTCTGCTTATTCATTAAATGGCCTGTTTGGTATGCTTGCTAGTGAGCAGAGTTCTCTGTTAAGTTATGACTGGTTGCTTTTTTTAGTTGTGCTAGGATGTTTGCCACTTAAAGTACAACATATCCACTGCTTTTTAAGAAACAAATCACAAGTTCTATATTGAGTATATACTTTCGATTATTTATGCTCAGTTTCATTAGCCGCAATAAGTTGATTTTAATTTGGGGTTACTCACTTTATTTAATCTAGCACGTTCTTATCTAGGCTACTAGCATCAGTTAGACTTGGAGCTCTTTTTTTATTCATTCATGCTTAGTTTGGTTTGTTCCATATTTTCCCATATAGCTAGGTTTTCTAACTTACTGTATTTTAAATCAGGGATGCCCGTGAGGCCGTGACTACTCCCAAGAAGGCAAAGATGTGAAAATGGAAGTGAAAACGCACAACAAATGGACTTTGCTAATATAATTTATTATTGTAATAAATAAACACATATGTATAATTACAGATGTCCTTGATATGTTAAGTTTATTTCCAGACTTTTTTAGATTTTTTTAGATTTTTTTGAAGCAGGTGAGATAGAGAATAAATTTGTGTAAGTTTTGGTACAAAGTGAGTGACCTTGCTTTCGGTTGTCATATCTGCTAGTACATGAGCGTGATATTATTGTGGGCTGCCGCTCCAACCCACCAAATGCTGGCGGCGTGGTGCAGGCTGCCACAGCAGCTCAGATAAATGTTGCGGCTGTAGCGGACATGATGTGGGCTGACCGTTGCCGCCCCATTTGCATCTTTAGCGGCCACCCCCCTTCCCCTTCCGGGCAGCGCCACCATCGCGCCCCCACCACCATCGCCGCCACGTCGAGGATGCGCAGGGAGAGAGAGAGAGAGAGAGAGAGAGCGCGAGCAGGAGAGGCTCTCACCGCGGGGCGGCGTCGGCGTTGAGGGCGGAGGAGACGGTCACCGCGCGACGGCGTCGAGGTTGGCAACAACGGCGGCGATGACGGTGGAAAATTTCGGCAGCGTGTCGGCTTAGTTTGAATGAACAAGGCGCCAGAAGACCTAGGGTTATATAGGCGGGCATTAGTACAGACGGTTGGCCTAGTCAACCGCCTGTAGCAATGGTTTCTAAATGCGGTTGACTAAGCCAACCGCCTGTACAAATGGATTTTCAGTTTATTTAAAGTTTTTCTTATATATATTTTTAAAAATTATTTAAATGATTCAAAAAATCATATCTTCAAAAATATTTGTCCTAAATTAGTGAAAATTTTTTTGTTGTGTTCCTCTTGACCAGAGACACATGTTAAAAATATGAAATTTCATGTTTGAGGTACTTTTGTATGCAGCTTTATTTAAAATGATTTAAATTGAATATGTGCCTCATATCTTGTTTAATACATAAATAATTCTAGGAATACCAGAAAAATATAAATCCAATTTTGTTAGCTTTATTGTAGTGTGTAAATGCTATGAAAAATATATTCCTTTGTGCAATTTATCGTTGATCATATAAATGTGAGGAACCCATATGTTTGAGCATAGTTCGGTGGAATGACTCTTATACGTTTGTGAAGCATGTATGTTATGCCTATCTCCAAATGTCATGAAATTTTTTTGGCAAGCTTCTACACTCAAATGATAACCCCACACAAGATCTTAGGATTTTCTGGTTATGCAAGCTATTATTACATTTTTCTTTGTGCTAAATAAGATAAAAAATGGTGGACTACACCTAGATCCCACTAGGTTTTTCCACCAACCACAAGGAAGTTTTATTTCCTATGGTATATAAGACCCTGTTGAGAAGTTTGGCACCATTTGGAGTCATTCCAGGGGTAGACTTAGTTCAAACGATAATTAGTGGGTGACGTCGCACGGAAATTCAATTAAACCGGATAAAGTAACAAACCACATCACAAAAATCCCAAACTTGGTGGATTGAACATCAATGGCACTAGTAACCGTTAGTAAAAGTTTGAGACCAATACGACATCAATGGCACTAGTAACCCTTATATGTAGAAATAGAAAAGGGCACATAGCATAAGGTACACATTTTATCATAAATAGATTACATGGCAAATGACAAATAAAATCTAGGCAGCTACTGTTCTTCCTTGTCCATCGTGACGCACCCAGGGCAACGAGCTCTGTGGAATGCTTCGCTCCACATTCCTTATCTTTACTGGATGGTCGTCTACAAAGAGAGACATGTCACTGAACTGGTTAAATTCATCCAAGTCAGATACACCATCAACTCCGATGGCTTGTTGCTTTCTAGGGAAAACTATGTGCTTTGGATGGTCCGTAATTTTCTTCTTATCATTAGGAGAGAGGACCTGCTCAGCATAGAAGACCTGTGCAGCACGGTTAGCCATTATCCATGGATCATCTTTGTAGCCTACCTTGCTTAGATCTAGAACTCTAATCCCATAGTTGTCCACTGTGACATGTTTGTCTTCAACCCATTGACACCGAAATACAGGGATCTGAAATGTACCATAGTCTAGTTCCCATATGTCCTCAACGAAGTCAAAGTAAGTTGTTTCCTCACCAGTTTCAGAGTCTAAGGCGTCGCATCGAACACCACTGTTTTGTGCCATGCTCTTTTGGTCTTTGGACTTGGTACAGAACGTGAAGCCACTAATGTCATAGGTTTGCCAAGTCGTGACCTGGCGTGATGGCCCAGATGCCAATACCTTGATGGTGCGATCCTCGAGTGTTTCCCTATCTAGAATGTCCTGCTCCCTTAGCCATGAGGTGAACTGATTCTTATGTTCCTTCATTATCCATTCATCTGTGTGCCCATGATTATGTTTTTGAAGCTCTTCAATGTGTAGATTGATCAAAGGCTCCATTATCGAGAGCTGATGTAGGACGCTGTGATGTGCTTTGAGGACTGAATTGTAATCTTTTGGGACGTATGATTTGTTTCCCATCCTAACTCTTCCATTCAGCCTACCCTCGTGTCGTGACGGAGGCAAACCTATTGCAACCTGGTCTTTTCGGACCCTATTGCAGAATGGACCTCCGGACTCAATGGCCTCTTCGGTTAAGTACCCCTCTACCATAGACGCCTCTGGACGAGCATGAGTTGATACATAGCCATTTAGTATTGACATGAAGCGTTCATACGTCCACATCTCATGCAAATACATGGGACCCAATGCCTCTATTTGTGAAACCAGGTGCACCACAAGGTGAACCATCACATCGAAGAATGCTCGGGGGAAACACATCTCAAACTGTGAAACTATCTCCACTGCGAATTCCTTAAGAGACGCCAACTCATCACGTTCAATCACCTTCTGTGAGATCCTATTGAAGAAGTAGCACAACCATGTAACTACAACCTTTATCCACACTGGGTTTATAGCCCTAATGGCAATAGGGAGAAAAGTAGTCAATATGACATGACAATCATGTGAATTGTAGCTGGTGAGTGTAAGGTCTTTCATTGACACAATACTTCGCATGCTAGAGCAGAATCCAGATGAGACTTTCAATTTCTTCAACCACACACACATCTCATGTTTCTCTTCATTGTTGAGGTTGTACCTTGCTGCCGGGAGGTGGTACTTCCCATTTTCTAGCCTAACAGGGTGAAGTTCTTTTTTTATGCCTAACTGTACCATGTCCAAGCGTGAATTTAATCCTTCCTTTGTCTTGCCCTTCATGTCCAACAAGGTGCCAATTACGCTTTCAAACATGTTCTTCTGAACGTGCATACCATCGATCGTGTGGCGGACGTCTAACTCTGGCCAGTATTCCAAATACTCGAAGAAAATTGACTTCTTCTTGAATGTAGCCCCTGGAGCTGGCTTGACATTCTTTCTTGGTTTTCCATCTTTTGTCTTTTTCCCAAAAACAAATTTGAGTTTGCTGACTATGATGAAAACTCTTTGGCCTTTACGGTTACCTGATGGAGCAGTAGTCTGTAGTTCACTATTATTGTCAAAGTACTTGTCCATCTTTTTTAGCCGGTACCTGTGTCCTTTTGATAAGAAGCGTCAGTGCTTCATGTACACTATCTTCTTAGATGCAGTTAGGGACACGTAAGCGGTGCCATCTATGCATACCAGACAACCTAACTTTCCCTTGAATTGCCCTGATAATGTAAACAGAGCTGGGTAGTCATTGATCGTAACAAAGATAATTGCTCTCAGTGTGAATGATTCTTTGTGGTACTCGTCGAATATTTGAACACCTGTTTCCCATAGTATCTTCATGTCCCGCATTAAGGGCTCCAAGAAAACATCCATATCAACTCCAGGTTGTGTAGGTCCAGAGATAAGGATGGTTAGTAAAAGGTACTTTCGCTTCTGCATCAACCATCGAGAGAGGTTGTAGATGGTGAGGATCACTGGCCATGTGTTGTGCTTGCTGCTCCTCTCAGCAAATGGATTCATTCCGTCAGTACTCAGTACGAACCTAACATTCCTTGGTTCATTAGTAAAGTCCTTGTGGTTTTCATTGAAATCTTTCCACTGCTGGCCATCGGCTGGGTGCCGCAGCTTCCCATCGTCATTGTGCTCATCAGAAGCATGCCAACTCATAAGTTAGGCATCCTCTGGGTTAGCAAACAAGCACCTCAATCGATCGATCATAGGAAGGTACCACATCACCAAAGCAGGAATCTTTTTCTGCGCATAATAGTCTACTTCTTCCTTTTCTTTGCTGGTGGGTTTTGAACTACTCTTCTGGGTCTTTTGTTGGGCCTTCTTTCATTTTTTGCCCTTAGGCACAGAGGCAACACACTCTTCCTCTATGTAGTCTTTATTTGTCTTGTACCTACTTGCACCACACTTGGGACAGCTGTCCAAGTCTCGATAATCATCGCCTCGATATAGGATACAATGATTTCTACAAGCATGGATCTTCTCAACACCCATTGTGAGTGGGCTGATTAGCTTCTTTGCATAATATGTGTTAGCAGACACTTTGTTATCCTTAGGAAGCATGTCTGCGATAATGCTTAAGAACGCATCAAAGCCAGCATCAGAAAGACCATATCTAGCTTTGCACACCAACAACTTTAGCACAGACCGCAGCGTCGTGAACTCTTTGGTGCAACCCTTGGACTCATCATACAAAGGCTCTTCTGCTGCCTTCATTAGGGCCTCCATACCTTTCATGAAGAACACTGATGGATCTTCCGCATGACAACGCAACATTGCCTCTAGAAATTCTGCATCTTCCGCAGTCATGTTAGTTTCGGTGCCATCTTCATTTCCTCCAATAAAACCATGATAAGGAACATTTGGCACAACATGTTCAGTGGCTAGACCATCGGTATTAGGTTGTTGTGTCTCGTGTATGAACTCAAACCCGTCAACAATTCCAGTTGTATAAGGCGCAGAGCTACCCTCTCCATGCTTTGTCCAAATCAAGTAATCTTTCATAAATCCTCGACGGACCAGATGAGTAAGGATTTGTTGAATGTCATTAGATACTACAAGATTTCTACAATCCATGCATGGACAATGTAGTCTTTCTTGTTTTTGAAGCATGGTTTTGAGCAGCATCAATAAACTACAAGATTTCTACAATCCATGCACTGGACCTCAGTTATGTATGATGAATCTAGTCTTGATAAATTATACATCCAAAATGACCTCTCCATTAATACCTGTAAAACACCATTCATATGATCTAAGGGTTTACAAAGGATTTATCTAGGGTTTATTAGCTAGGGTTTATGGTTAAGCTTGAGATTAAAGGAAAAAACCTAAGTTACATAATTAAAAAATAATCTAAGTATAGCATAACTATATAAATACATCATTCATTATAAATAGATAGATGATGTGGAAGGTGATAATAAAAAACCTAACTACCATATAATTAAAAAAAATCCACAATTATCTCTCTACATAAATATACAAAGAACACACCATTGGTTTAATCTTGTAAAAACTAGCTAAATTGAGAAGCAAACATGTTGAGAGGCATTATCCAACCATATTAAGCAACCCCATCTAACCATATCAACAAATAAAGACAAGAAGCTAGCTATTGTTCTCTCTCACTCATAAAACATACATACATGTTGATAAATAAATGGAAAAATTTATAAAGAGGGAGACATAAATTAGAAAACCTAAGTATAGCATAACTATATAAATACAACATTCATTATAAATAGATAGATGATGTGGAAGGTGACAATACAAAACCTAACTATCATATAATTAAAAATAATCAACAATTATCTCTCTACATAAATATACAAGAACACACCATTGGTTTAATCTTGTAAAAACTAGCTAAATTGAGAAGCAAACATGTTGAGAGACATTATTCAACCATATTAAACAACCCAATCTAACCATATCAAAAATTCAAGACAAAAAGCTAGCTATTCTTCTCTCTCACTCATGGTGAAACCCTAGATCCAAAAAGTGGCTCAAATTGAGCTAGAATGAGCAAATTGAGGCAATAGGGATATAAACTAACCTCTTTTAGCAACCTCCTTCCTAGAAATGAATATCAAAACCTCCCCCTTGTATTTTGAGAAATCTGGAACTCCAAAATTGCCCCCAATGGAAGGTGGGTGCGAGATACTGTGTTCTGGTTGGGGAGGAAGAAGGGGTATTTATACAGAGATAACACAGGCGGTTGCTTAAGTCAACCGCCTGTGATAATCGTTTCCACAGGCGGCCGAAAATCTCTGACACCACCCGATTTATACCACAGGCGCGTCGTAACTAGAACCGCCTGTGGTATAAAAAAGGGGCGCCAGCTATGAGCCTCTTTCTACTAGTGATATGTGGGTGTACGTGATCTTGATCTTGAGAGTATGATAATCCTCTTGACATAGGTCAATAGGGTTTGACAAAACTCAATACAGAACAAGTAGCTTATGAGCTAGTTTATGTATATCATGCATGGCTCTAGTAGGATACTAATTCTTACTACAGAGGAGAAGTGTAGCTAATAACTTTAAGATTTTTGAAAAGAAATTCTCCAAATGACTAGACTTTAGAAATCAAGTTCTCATAATTAATACTATCTCTCTTTCCATAACAACTTAAGTGATATGGGATCCCTATAATAAAAGTTCCCAACAGCAACAGGAAATCCCAGAAATTAGCATGGTGTGAGTCTATCTTGTGGTCATGAATAAAATATCTTCTCAATATTTATGTATAAGGTGGTTTAATTCAAGATATTTTATTCCGAAATGAAACAACAGCGGTAGTAAAAATTTGTAACATGAAGAAATCATAGCTAACTATGGTTCGAAATGGGAACCAGGAGGTCCCACCCCTTGGGCGGGCACCCAAGGGTGCTGGGCGGCCGCCCCTGGCAAGTGACCCCTTAGGGTCAGCTTCGCCGAGCGCGGTCTTCGTGTCATATCTTCTCCAATTTTTTTAGTGTTGTATGAAAATTCGTTCGTTTCGATCGTCAGGTGTCTCCCCCACACTTGTTTCCTATTATCCTTCATTCACAACATGGTGGAGACAAAAGAGATAAAACATATCTAATAATAATAATTTTGTTTCATCCTCATGTAGGGCTTATTATTACAAATGCAAACTGAAAATTAAACAAACTTTAATCTAATTCACTCACTTGTCCTATCGGATGCTAAGATAAATCAACCCTACTTTTTAGGGTGCTCTAAAGCTTTCACTCTCTTAGTTATAGCTGTGGAGTTATGCTCCAGTGTTAACACCCTTTTATCATTGTGGGTGATGCATCTACTCTGAACACGCTGACAGGCTTCTAGTGAGGCAGTGATTGTGTGTTGCTTAGCCAGCTCCTTAATTCTCCAAGTCTACCACTGTCTTGCGACATTTTCGTGGAGTCTTAGATGCAACCATAGCAGACTTCAGAGCTTCCTTTGGGGGGATGAACTTGACCTTCATTGGATGAGCACAGACCCCCTCAAAGTAGGTATGTTCTCCAGCGATGTACTTGGTGCAGATGATCTCCCCCTTCTTGTTGGTCTTCACTCCTAAGAGCTCCTCATTGTACTTCAGTGGCAGGATCTTAGTCCCTGCCGACAAAGCGACAACGGGGCCCTTCGACGGAGCTCCTTCTAACAGGAGAGGCTTGGTGTGAACAGGCTAAGCATAGTAAGAGCGTCCATAGCTGTGTGGCTTTGGTGGAATGGTTGCAAGCGGGATAGGTTCATAGATAGGAACAATAGCTTTGCACTCGGGTTCTTCTATGGGGATGGTGTTGAGGTCGATCCCATAGGGAATCATCCTCCTCTCTAAATTTTCCTTAACCATGGCTGAGTAGAGAGGTGTAACAAGCTTCTAAGCAAGAGGAGAGAAAAGCTTATGATGGGATGAGATTAGACCATAGGCATGGTTTGTTTATATAGGGGTCTGAAAAGTATTTTCGCAAGGTAACGAGACGAAAGATGGGAAAACTTTCTAAAGATATACTATTTCCAAACAAGGAAGGTCTCGGGATGGAAATGGAGAAAGGCGGCAGCAAATGGCCTTGGTGCCCGGGCAAGCGCCCCTAGGGTTTGGGCGGCCGCCCGACCTTCGATCCCCCTCTGACTCAACTTTTTTGTATACTTATTTAATTACTTTTTCATTCAGAAAATTTTGATTTTTCTTGAAGAATCAAAAATAAAATGGTCGGACCCAATTATTCTAATTGAGAAAGAAAGTAATTATATCTACTTCCTCTAATTCATTGTTGGGCTCTAAAAATAATTTAAGGCATTGACCATTTACCTTGAATAACGTACCTTCGTTGTTGAAAAGTGTGATGGCTCCATGCGATGATGAGCTCACCACCTCATACGGTCCTTCTCATTTACTTCAAAGTTTTCCATGCCCGAAGAGCTTCACCCTGGAATTAAAAAGTAATACCTTATCGTCTACGGTGAACTCCTTGATTCTTTTGTCATGCCATCTTTTTACTCTCGCTTTATAAATCTTAGTATTGTGGTATGCTTTTTCTCTCCATTCTTCTAACTTAGAGAGTTGCATCTTCCTCTTGTCTCCAGCTGCTTCTAAGTCCATGTTCCATCTTTTGATGGCCTAGTGAGCTTTGAATTCTAGCTCTACTAGTAAATGACAAGTCTTCCCATAGACTAGCTGATATGGTGACATCCCAATGAGTGTCTTGTAGGCTGTCTGGTATGCCCAGAGTGCATCATGAAGCTTGTCCTTCCAAGTTGTTCCCATCTCATAGAGACTGTCTTCTATAGAACATTCTTAATTTGCTTGTTTGATGTCTCTACTTGACCTTTTGTTTGAGGATGATAAGGAGTAGCAACGTTGTGACATATCCCATGCTTCGACAAGTATTGCTCGAAGCGCTTGTCGATAAAGTGTGAACCTCCGTCACTTATCACTATCTTTGGAACTCTAAATCTTGGAAATATTATTTCTTCGAACATCTTCCTTGAATGCATGTTGTCAGCATTCCTACATGGCATGGCTTCAACCCATTTGGAGACATAATCCACTGCCACCAGGATATACTCATACTTCTTTGACGACAAAAATGGCCTCATGTAATCAATCCCCTAGACATCAAAGAGCTCAATCTAGAGATTGTTGATGAGTGGCATGGCATCCCTTGAATTAATATTACCATGTCATTAGCACGGGCCACATCTCCTAATAAACTCTCTTGTGTCTTAATACATTGCTGGCCAGAAGAATCCACACTGCCATATCTTTGCATGTGTTTGGAAAGCCCCATAATGCCATCCATATGGTGATGAATGACATCTTTCAATTATTTTGATTCCTTCTTCAGCTGGTACACATCTTGTGAGTAAACCATCAGAGCATACTCGGAAGAGGTATGGTTCATCCCATATGTGAAAACAGCTCTCCTAGATTAGCTTCCGTTTGTTTTCTCCTGGTGGTACATAACCTGTAACCATAAATTAACAATATCTGCATACCAGGGGTCATATCTATTGATTCCATAGAGCATGTCGTCTTGGAGTGAGTCATCGATGGGTAGTTCCTGTGGATTCTCAAATTGCATTCTAGACAAACTACCAACAACATAATTTTCTACTCCCTTTTTATCTTTTATTACCAAGTCAATTTCTTGGAGTAATCAAATCCATCTTATCAAACAGGGTTTAGCATCTTTCTTAGTGAGCAAATATTTTAAAGCAGCATGATCAGAACAAATAATTACCTTAGCCCCTACTAAGTAAGATCTAAACTTATCAATAGCAAAAACAAAAGCTAGGAGCTCTTTTTCAGTACTAGCGTAATTAAGTTGAGGTCCTGCTAGAGTTTTCCTAATACTAACCCACAGCATAATCACTAGCATCACACATAATTATGAAAGGTAAAGATCAATCAGGGGATTGAATGACTGGTGCTAAGATGAGTGCTTTCTTAAGAATTTCAAAAGCTTGTAAACATGCATCATCAAATTCAAAAGGAATATCCTTGGCCAATAAGCGAGTAAGAGGTCTAGCAATGAATGAAAAATCTTTTATAAACCTACGATAAAAACCAACATGGCCAAGGAAACTTCTAATTCCTTTTACATTAATAGGCGGAGGTAAATGTTCAATTACTTCTATTTTAGCATTATCTACATCAATGCCTCTTCAGACACTAGGTTTCCTAGCACTATTCTTTCTCTAACCATAAAATGACATTTTTCCAATTAAGGACTAAGTGCTTTTCTTCACACCTTTGCAAAACCTTATCCAAGTTTTCTAGATGCAAAGGTTTTTCCATAAATAGAAAAATAATCCATGTAAACTTCCATAATCTTTGCAATCTTATCAGAAAATATAGACATCATACATCTTTTAAAAGAAGTTGGTGCATTACATAGCCCAAAAGACATTCTACGATCGGCATAGGTTCCATAAGGACATGTAAAGGTGGTTTTGCTTTGGTCATCAGGATGGATAGGGATTTTGTGATACCCTGAATATCCATGTAAGAAACAAAAGAAGGAATGGTTGGCTATCCGCTCTAGCATTTCATCAATGAAAGGCAATGGAAAGTGATCTTTCTTAGTTGCCTTATTAAGCTTTCTATAGTTTGCGCACATCCACCATCTTGTGATGGTTCATTGAGGGATTAACTCATTCCTCTCATTTTGAACAACAGTCTTACCTTCCTTTTTAGGTATAACTTGAACAGGGCTTACCCACTCGCTATATGGCACAACATAAATGATGCCCACATGTAATAATTTTAAAACATTTTTCTTTACAACCTCTCTCATTGTATTGTTGAGTCTGTGTTGGGGTTCTCTAGATGGTGGGACATCGGGATCTGTAGGAATGCGATGTGTGCAAAGAGCATGACTAATTTCTTTGAGGTCCTAGAGTGAGTAGCCAAAGGCTAGTGATGTTTTTTCTAAGATAGCCATTAGGTGAAGAGTCTGCTCCTAAGTGTGTTTATCACTTATAATGGCAGGAGACTCTAGATCATCGCCTAGAAAAGCAAACCTAAGACTGGATGGTAAAGGTTTAAGCTCAATAGGAGGTTTAGGTGGTACTGCAAACTCATCTAAAGGTTCTTCCTCAGAAGGGTCAGCTTCTTCTTTTATGAAGAATCTAGCTTCATCTTCTAATCCTGGTTTGGCTAAAAAGTCCAAGGATACATCCCTAAATTCCTCCAATGGGCCATATTGTGGACAAGATTTGGTCCTAGAGTTTAAGGAGTGTGAGATGGACAGTGAGAACTGAAGTTTCTTGCACAAACAAATGTTTAGCTTCCTAGATTGTCCTTCATATAGAAGTCGTCTAAAAGGTTCTCCTATCAACAGGTTTAAATCTCACATGTTGAAGATATAAAAGCTTAGATGCATTAGTGTTCCTTCTTCCTGAATGGGTAGGATGTGTAAGATTCCTAGACTTATCATGAATTTCATTGTTGGCATTAATGTCATGTCTGGTAATAAATGTTCTGTGCGTGACAAACACATGATATTTATTCCCGCAATGGGATTATAGAGAGCGTTTATTTGATATGTATTGATTATGCAACGAATTGGAATAGAAGATGAATCTAAACAGATTACTTCAGTGGAAAGCTCTAATTCTTCTAACCATTCATTACTTATGACAGGTAAAGATGCAAGGTGGGGCGGCCTGCCGCTCCAGCCCGCTGGGCTGCCTGCGCCATCAGCCCATGTGGGATTGAAAACCTAACCCATTAAGGCTAAGTGGGCTGATGCAGTCGGCCCGTATAATCCAGCGGTAACCCACGTCTCTGCTGATGCATCGCGATTCATTCTCATTCAGCCACGGAGCAGCAGCCGCCGCTGGTCGATGGCTTCCCCGGCGGCGCCGCCGCTACCTCCATTAATGGTGCCGCCGCAGCATCCGCCACCTCCACTACCGGCGGCGCCGCCGCCGCCTCCACTGGCACCTCCACCGGCCCAGATCTCGTCCAAGAAACGAAAGGTAGGTAATGATTCGGCCCGGATCAGCACGGCTGACGAGTGGACGGAGTTTCAGCGCACGGGCGCCACCCTCAGAGGCGACCTCGACCGCTCCACCGGCTGCATACATCTGAGCGACCAAAGCCAGGTAACCCCGACCTTAATATGCCTTGATTTCAGTCACAGTCAGGCACAGGGCCCCGCCGGATTGGGACAAAGGGCGGCGGACGGACGGACGGACCCTGCGACGTGCGCTCCATTTCTTTCTGAACTCCGAGGCTCCTTCGAAAGGGAGACGTTTCCGGAACCGCCGTGAAGCCAATCGGTGGTTGCTGAAGCTCCGTCTCGGACGAATTCTGAGAAGTCGAACAATCGCGGCGTCTGTCTTTTCTAGATTCTAGTACAGTACTAGTACCAATTTTCTCAGCCTGACAGAGCCTCGGAGTGGGTATTCAAGAGAAAGAGACGAGCTTGCTCTTGCTGCAACCTCTCTCTTGAAGCAACCCTCTCTCACACATCAAGAGCAAAGATGCAATGAACGCAGCCTAATCTTTAGCTGCAGCCCGGATTATCCTTGGGGTGGAAATGGCCGGTGCCGTAAAACATACTACTTTTTTGTTTGCATGAGAACTCGATTGTCCTTGTCCACTTCCGCCTTGTGGGCTGTTTATACTTCTGAGCTTGCTGGAACAGATTTGGGTTGCTCTGGTGTTCTTGAGTTGTATGATACGTACTTGGGATAGGTCAATCCAGTTCTGGAATCTATGGCTTGGAGCAGGTCAATGTTGTCTGCAGATGCAGGTCACTGCACAGTTAGTTTTTATTTTGCGCTATGTTATTTTAGAATTTTATTATCTATTTGATTTGATGGGATTTGTTGGCTACAGAACTCAGGGTAGAGGTTTGGGGGCATGTTTCTTTTCTTTATCTATTTGTTATTATATGCCCAGGTGTTCATAGTTGATTGTACTGGCGGTTGATGCTATTTAGGATGACTGACAATTGACTGTAAGATAATGCTAAGTATGTTGTATGTACTATTTTAGATGCAGAGTACATAATGGGTTTTATCTGTAAGCCTGCTGGAGCCTGGAGCTGCAGTAAGACATTTCTTGTGTACAGTAATGATATGATGCAATCTTGCAAATGGATACGCCTGCCAACTCATTCCATGTTTGTTCCACTCTTATAACTTTTTTTCTTTTTATGATAGGTTCCTTCTGTTTAATAGCTTTTACAAGACTCTTATAACTTTTTCAGGAATCTTGCATGGAGTACATATCTGCGTTTTCAGGAATTATATATACACTAAGTATAAATTAATTTCCTACTAATGTCTTGTTTAGTTGAGGAGGTTAAAAATATCTGGGTATCCAGTTTCGTTTTTATTTAGGCCTTGCTATACCCATCAAAGCCCACAACCGTGAATCATGCTAGTTCTAAGAGCAACATAGCTATACTTCTTGTTATATAAGCAAGGCATATAATATTAGTACAAAATTATACTGAATATTCTTTAATTTTTCTTGAATTCAGCTGTCGAAATATGGTGCAGAGCTGTCGAAACATGGTAATGTTACTAACTTGAAATGTTGTCTACGCAGATTAAAGATGAAAAGGTGTCCTCATCAACAGCTAAGCGGAAGGTCTCTGATGTGAAGCAGGCAAATGCACCGGTGATGTCGATGCATTCATCGGCATCACTATTGCCGCTGCCACCTTCTAGCGCCGATGCCGACTTGTCAAGCCACGAAGCCATACGCCTCTATTCTCCCGATCCACCGACAAGATTTTCCTTGTTCGTTGTTCCTCAACCGCCGAGTTCCTCTGTGGTGTCGCCCACAGCTGCTGCTGCCACCCCTGCAAATCAGGATCAGCGACACGGTGACTCATCCACAGCTGCTGCTACCACCCTTGCAGGTCGGGTTCAGCGACACATTGAAGCGAAGGCTAAGAGGAAGCAACAGGTTTGGATCTTGCAGCTTATTAATTAGCTTGTATGTGTGAAATGGAAACCTGTAGTAGTTCTAGAGAGAGCAGTGACAGCAGCAAGGACCCTGTTGTGAAGCAAATAGTTGTGGCTTAATTGGTAATGTTGTCTATGCAGATCAAAGGGGGGACGACATCCTTATCATTGGCTAAGCGAAAGGACCCTGCTATGAAGCAAGAAAATGTATTGCCATCAAAGCGGTTGAAGTCGCCAGTTGTAACCATGTAACCACTTATACCAGCAAGGTCAATAGGCGTGAAAATGTTGTTATCCGCCAACCTCAGCTCACCAATAGTGATAGTGTCGTCACAAGGGACAGCAAGCTCGAAATCACAATCGCCGATATCTCCTTTTCTCGGAAAAAGAACTACTACTGCTGGTGGTAAGTGATGATGTTATGTCTTCGCTACCGTTTTTTTTGTTTTACTATTGCTGCTGCTATTAGAATATTATTTGTTTTACTATTTGTCTTACAATATTATTTCTATACCAACCATTAGGATCTTCACATAGAAGTAAAAGGCGCAAACTTACCTCACATATATGGCAGCATTTTGAGGCAATATATGATAATGATATCTTAGTAGAAGCTCAATGCATTCATTGCAACCAAGTGTTCAAAGCAACCAGAGGTGTTGGTACAAGTGCATGTGGTAGACACATCAAAGTTTGTGAGGGAAAGGCTAGGTTAGAAGAAATGGTCTCTCAACTGAGTTCAACTGTGCCCTTAGCTGATGCTTCCTTGAAAAATTGGAAATTTGATCAACAAGTAGCTCGCCAAGAATTAGTAAACTTAATAGTGATGCATGAGTTGCCTTTCAGTCTGGTAGAGTATCCAAAGTTCAGAACATTTGTGGCTGCTCTAAATCCATGGTTCAAACAAGTTTCTAGAACCACTATTAGGTCTGACTGCATTAGTTCATATGAGGAAGGAAAAATAGTCCTACGGCATGTGCTACAAAATTCGGTCTCTAGGGTTTCTCTTACTGCTGATTTATGGACCTCAAACCAAACATTGGGCTATTTATGTGTAACTTGTCACTACATTAGTGAGAGCTGGAAGATACATAAGAAGATCATAAAGTTCGCTTTAGTTGAGACCCCGCATGATGGTTGGAACCTATTCAATGCTATGTTGGAAACCTTGCAAGATTGGAATCTAGAAAGCAAACTTTTTGCTATCACATTGGATAATGCATCAGTAAATAATAACTTTGTGACAACTTTAAAAGAAAACTTTGTCTCAAAGGGTCAACTCCTTCGCAAAGGGAAGTTGTTTCATTGTCGTTGTGCAGCCCATGTGTTTAATCTCATCGTCCAAGAAGGTTTTGAGGCCATAAGTAGTGCTACCAAGAACATTAGAGAGAGTGTTAGATATGTGAAAAGCTCACAAGCTCGCAAACAAAGGTTTGAACTTATGGTTGAGAAATGTTCTATTCCTGTTGAGAGACGCCCTCTACTCGATGTTGTCACCAGGTGGAATTCAACTTACCATATGCTTGTGACATCTTTGAAGTATAGGAGAGCATATGAAGCTTTAAGGCAAAATGACCCACAGTACATACATGAGCCTTCGACTGAGGATTGGAAGTTGGCAAAGAAGCTTTGTACCTTGTTAGAACCATTCTATGATGCCACTATGAAAGTATCTGGCTCAAAATATCCAACTTCAATTCACTACTTTCATCAAATTTGGGAGGTAAAGAAAGATTTAGAGAAAGAAGCCTCAAATTCTGAGTTGGTTATAAGAACAATGGTTCATGAGATGAAGCAAAAATTGAAGAAGTATTGGGATCTGTCATATTTGAATATCTGCATTCCTGTTATTCTTGATCCTCGTTTTAAGTTGAAATTTCTGGAGTTTTGCTTAAAGGAAGGATTTGGGATAGAAGCATTCAGATATCTATCTAAAGTGGAGACGACATTTAGAAAACTATTTGCTGAATACTCCTTAAAAGTTGGTGACTCAGTTATTGTGGAGGAACATAGTGTCAGTAATGTAGAGCTGAATGAGTTAGACCCATGGGCAGATTGGGCCCAACATCAAAGTGCTCAGAGAAAAAAAAAAGTTAATGAGTTGGATCAGTACTTGGAAGAAGAAACAGTGCCTGTGACAGTTGATCTAGATATCTTGCAGTATTGGAAGATACAATCAACAAGATATCCAGTACTTGGATGCATGGCACGTGATATTTTAGCTATACCTGCATCCACAGTGGCCTCAGAGTCTGCATTTTCTACTGGAGAGAGAGTAGTGAGTGATTATAGAAGCAGGCTCAAGAGTGAAACAATTGAAGCTCTCATTTGTCTTCAGGATTGGTTAAGATCAGAGGGTAAATCTCAATACCATTATTTGTTCATAATAAGTTTGTATGCAAAATAATGATGTAAACTAACTTTTTATCCCTTTTCTAATTTTCAGATAGCACGCATGATAATATAGCTGGAATTATAGCTGCGGATGATCAAGACTGTATTTAGATAGAAGAAACATTGAACAAGGTAATGCCTTTTATGTCTGCAGAATTTAGCATTGGTACCTTATATCCTGTGTGGCAGTGGCTTTTTCATTCAATATCCTATGTGGCTTTTTTCATTCAGCTGGTTAGTCCTATTTTGATCTCTGCTTATTCATTAAATGGCCTGTTTGGTATGCTTGCTAGTGAGCAGAGTTCTCTGTTAAGTTATGACTGGTTGCTTTTTTTTAGTTGTGCTAGGATGTTTGCCACTTAAAGTACAACATATCCACTGCTTTTTAAGAAACAAATCACAAGTTCTATATTGAGTATATACTTTTGATTATTTATGCTCAGTTTCATTAGCCGCAATAAGTTGATTTTAATTTGGGGTTACTCACTTTATTTAATCTAGCACGTTCTTATCTAGGCTACTAGCATCAGTTAGACTTGGAGCTCTTTTTTTATTCATTCATGCTTAGTTTGGTTTGTTCCATATTTTCCCATATAGCTAGGTTTTCTAACTTACTGTATTTTAAATCAGGGATGCCCGTGAGGCCGTGACTACTCCCAAGAAGGCAAAGATGTGAAAATGGAAGTGAAAACGCACAACAAATGGACTTTGCTAATATAATTTATTATTGTAATAAATAAACACATATGTATTATTACAGATGTCCTTGATATGTTAAGTTTATTTCCAGACTTTTTTAGACTTTTTCAGATTTTTTTGAAGCAGGTGAGATAGAGAATAAATTTGTGTAAGTTTTGGTACAAAGTGAGTGAACTTGCTTTCGGTTGTCATGTCTGCTAGTACATGAGCGTGATATTATTGTGGGCTGCCGCTCCAACCCACCAAATGCTGGCGGCGTGGTGCAGGCTGCCACAGCAGCTCAGATAAATGTTGCGGCTGTAGCGGACATGATGTGGGCTGACCGTTGCCGCCCCATTTGCATCTTTAATGACAGGTACTAATTCTCCTCAGGTTCTTCTAGGGGGGATGTTCTCAAGGGTATTAAAAGACTCTCTAAGACTTCTCTATGGCCTTTTTATAGAGAGATAATTCAAAACATTTCCAAAATCAGAAAAGAGATCAGGTTATATATCTAGCATGAAATCTAGAAATCGATTTTCTTCTTTTTCTTGCTCAAGACATGTGTTAGCTGAAGTAGATGGTGTATCTAGCAACGAGTTGGTTTGAGCTAACTGGGGTTGACGCTCTACTTCTAGGAGATAATCTAATTACGTGGATAGGATTTGATCTAGGATTAATCTTGCTTTCTTGGAAGAGACATGCAAAATAGATCCACCTAAAGTGTCGACCAATTTTCTACTATCTCTACTCAGACCTTTATAAGAATGTTATAAAAGAATAGGGTCTGGTAGACTAATGTCTGGACGAAATGCTAAGAGTGTAGTAAAATTATTCTAGGCCGAAGGCAATGATTCTTTAGATCCTTGCTTTATAGTGAGAACCTTGACTCTAAGGTCGATTATTTGGGAGATGAGATAGAAATCTAGGAAAAAGTCTAAATGTAAAGATCCCCAATCTCCTTGTTGCTTACCTACAGCTCTATCATACCATTATCTAGCTTTTCCGTTTAATGAAAAAGGAAATAGCTTCCAACGGAGAGTTTAATCGAATATGTTTGCTCAAAGTCTCTAATGTGTAGGTAAGGATTTTCATCTCCTTCTCCTAAAAAATATAGGCTTTGAACCAATGCAATCAACCATGGACTGAACCTATAGCTACATGTTTGGATAGGTTGTGATGACTCATGTGGCACTAGACTATAGTTTCCATGGGTGCAGAAAACTGAATGATAGGGATGGCATTTAAGGTATTCATAAAGATAGAAAGAAGGTAAGATGTAAGAAAAGGTGAGATAATAGAGAAAAGACTTAGGTAGAGCAAGACTTAGGTTATCTAAGCAGACCGTCTTTCTCCCAGGCAACGGCGCCACAAATCCTTGTTGATATTACTTACGCACATGAAAGAATATAAAAGAAACAATTCTAGAGTATTATTATTTATATTTATACCACTAGGAGAAAGCATGCAAAAGACTAACCTGGTCTTAACTAATACCCAAGGGTTGCAAGACAAGATAGTGAGATATGAGCGACATAGAGAGAACTACTTCATCGATATTCCACTAACCTATGGTAAGTTGTGTGGTTATTGTTCTAAGGGGTACCTAGAGAAAAGAGACACCTCAGAGAGTGCTTAACCCTGGCACTATAAATCCTACCTTACCTCGTGACGAGACGTAGATTACAGAGACATGAGGAGACTGTCTCTTCCCCCAATGCTACCACAAATCCAATTAGATAGGGAGTATCTATGAGTATTCCTAGCCCAAGCACCACGCTTACGCTACGAGTAATTACTCTATTCCCTATGCAAAGCGAATAAAGTAAACTCGTAAACCAAAGAACAATAAGAACAATAAATTACTAGTATTAGAAGTTGAATTGTCAAACGATTCTAGAACCAAGCCTCGGGTTAGGAGACTTGATCACGCAGGACAGGTCGAGCTTCCTCCACTTCTATCTCCACCCTATACTCTCTCAATCTCTCTTGTTGCTATAAACCTAAAAAGGCAGATGCATTTGAGGGACCCCCTCTTTGACTAATTCTCTCTAGAAAATATGAATTAAGGTTTTAGAATTAGCTTATGACTAGGGGGTCAGGCTTCTATTCATAGCTCCCTAGGAAGCACCACAACCCTTAGATCAAACTGACCTGGATGGATGACCAAGATTACTCAAAGGCGCTGGAGGCACGATCCGTGTGGTGGAACCTGATTGGTGGACAGGCTCAGGCGGCCGCCCCTAACAGGTGGGTGCCTGCCCCTGGCCTCTATCAGGTGGGCCTACCTTGAAGGTGGTAGCTCCCCGAGTGTTCTAGATTGTTCCTAAGTTATAGTTCTCATATTCTCTCTATGTAAATCTAACATGTGTACCATCTTTGGTTGTTTTCAGTTGACACCCTGCAAAAATAGATATTGACCAAAACTTGTGGAGTTCTGTTAGTGATAACCCTATATCTACTAAGTGCTTACAAATAGATCCATTTTCATGTTTAGTTGATGGTTAAAATTAGGAGTTATCTATCATCAACACCCATCAAGGAAACAAAAGAAAGAGTGCTTTGCAAGCCATTCCAACATCTCATTGATGAAGGGTAACGAGAAGTGATCTTTCTTTGTAGCCTTGTTAAGTTTTTGATAATCTATGCACATCCACCACCCAGTGATGATGCATTGAGGAATGAGTTCATTCTTCTCATTCTCAACAACAGTCATTCCTCCTTTATTGGGCTTAACTTGGACAGGGCTAACCCACTCACTATGTGGATCAGGATAAATAATCCTGGCATGCAAGAGCTTAAGGACCTCTTTCCTAACAACATCCAAAATATCGTTGTTAAGCCTACATTGATGTTCTCTTGATGGTGAGATATCAGGATCTGTAGGGATACAATGTGTGCAAAGAGCGACACTAATCTTCTCGAGGTTGTGGATTGAGTAGCCTATGGCTGATCTATGTCTTTCTAGGACAGTGACAAGCCTGTGTGTTTTGTCTTGGGAAAGCTTTTCTCTTATGATAACATGAGTTTTTGGATTGTCATTGAGAAAGACATATTTCAAGCCAAGAGGAATAGGATTTAGCTCAATTGGGGGTCGTGGAAGCACCTCTAAGGGGTGTAGCTCAATAGGTTTTGCTAGCTCTTCTTCTTCTTCAATGAAATATTCAGTATCGAGCTGAGGCTGGGCCATGTCTTCTAGAGATGCCATTAAGACCTTCTCAATTGGGTCTTCTTTACGCTTGAGTTCTACTATCATGTTATGTGAGCGTGCAAGTGAGACATTGATAGTAGAGTTCCGTAGATTTAAATTGAAGACACTTTGTTTTGGTCACTCTTGAAAGATTGTTCCCAAAGGTACACCAATCATGAGGGATGTGTTTGAGACGTCATAGATATGAAAATTTAGAAAATACTCAAAGCCTCTTATGCGCAACATAATAGTCCTAATGACCCCATAACTTTCAAGAGTAACTCCAGAAGGAGTTCTTAGAAGCTTATGAGATGGGACAAATGACTCGTTGGGGCAAAGTTCTTCGACCACAGCGTTTGAAATAATGTTCATCCCAATGGTAGGACTATAATAAGCCTCTATGGTACTTCCCTTGAGGTTGCAACAAAAAGTCTTTGAGGGGGTAGTGATTCGGGCTACCTCTATGGATAACTCTGTTACTGCCAACCACTCATGGCTCATAATGGCCAAGAGTCCTTTAATATGTTCCATTAAAAAGGGATCATTAGGTGGACCATCTCCGTCCTCAAATGGTGTAGAGTGCACCAAAGGTTACACTTGAAGTGGAAATTTGAGGCAATCCCGAAATCCTCAAAAAGACCATCCTTAATTTCAAATGGGAACATGGGAGGATTGTGTTCATAATCTTCCAAAGTGGGTTCTGTTCCCTTAGTGGGAGATTTTTTGACAACCAAAACATTAGAAGAATTTGATTGAATTTTAGAGTTGGTTGCATGTATCTCCTCTTATTGGTTAGGGCTTGTCTTGACTTCTTTTTCCTCTTCAGGAAACTCACCATAAATGCCAGTGTAATCCTTTTATTCTTCACCTTTTCACCATTCAATGAAACTATAGAAGATTACATGCTCTTCACTTATCAACCTTTTCATGACTTCTTTGATTAATTTCTGGTTGATGAGCTGGGGTCTATTGGAGATGCGATAATGCTCATTTGAAAACTTCTTCTCCAATAGATTAAGGTTGTTCTTTCTTGCAAAACATTAATGGAAACATACCCGAGGGAATAGCAAGATTGAAATACGGGTTTTGTTATCCATACTTTTTTATTTTCTTTTATGCTAATCAAGATGATACATGGTTTAAGATTATTTAGCATAAATTGTGTCTATTGTGTTTTATGTAAGATGTAAGATAACTTGTAACAAAAGATAAATGGATAAATATTAATACTCACAAGTTAGACTTTTTGTGCAAAGTTATCATCTGTCTTGATTCATCCCTGGTGTGAACTTATCTCTTGACTTTCCTGGATTTAATTCAAAATTTTCTACAGGGGTTAGTCTGACGAAATATCCAGTATCCACTACAACATACTATCGGCTCTAAAATCAACCTGGACACCACGTCTAATTTGACTTAGGAAGGCATTTTAATCTGAGCTCAGTTTAAAAGCCTTTTAAAAGTAAAACCACTTCTCTGAAACTAAGCACCATGCTTCATTTAAGAGATTTATGAAAGTACTTCAAAGCCTAAACATATATCAAAGCAAATAAAGGTAATATGAAAATATAGTAGAGATTTATTCAAATAGAGATAAAAGAGCATGATCATGATGTGTTTTTTTATAATGCATGTGAGATGAATATATGAAATGGAACAAGTTATGAGGAAATTTAAACTAAATAGTGTGAATATACAGATTAATGCTAACATGCAGTGGAATATAAAAGATAACTACTCATAATTGTTGAAGTCCATGAGCAAGACTTTCTCACCTTTATTTGATTATACTCACCATGACATATTCTGGAATTTGTAAGTGATGCAACATCTTTGTTCCCGTCACTTGATATATGAATTAAAGTCAAGTGACGTCGACCTCTTTCTCCAATATTGGATTTGTTATGTTTCTTCTTATTTTATGGGGGCATGCCAGAAGGTCATAAACCTGTCGTTTATTACCCTACATAGGATATAAAAGTAGACAAACAAGGGTAGTCCTACTTGAGCAGGGGTTAAAGGTTATCTCGATCACATAATTGAGTATAAGTCTATCAATGTTCCTTAATTGCCTAGCTACCTTCCCCGGCAATGGCGCCAAAAATGCTTGTTGGTATAAATTAACTGCACTCCTTTAAATAAGATTTAAGTAAGATTATCCACAAGCGCACAGATATCAAACCAATGTCACATTTTACCCGGGGGGTTTTAAATATCATATCCACTGGGAAGGTCTATATGTAGGACTTATAACTATAACGTATACTATTGATGTGAATGTTGGCAAATCTTAACACACATCGGCTAGAGTAAGATGTGACAAGTATCTAGAAATGGCGCCACCTAACCAGCACTGCTTAAATGCAAGCCTGAGCTGTTACTAGGATAGGTTGTCAGGCTACCCTGAGCATCGCCTCCAGAAATGCTAAGCAACGCTAAACTCTAGCAGTGACACAAGACGTACCAAGGGTAACTCTACAAGCGCATAGGTACCGCTGTAGCACTTCAACCGTGGTGAGTATCCGCGGTGTCGTAATTTATAGTTCGCTCACAGGAAGCGGACTAAGACTCTCTAATAAATATATGGGTGGGTATCCGTGGTTTCTGTCTACTCAACTAAGTTCACTAGTGCTAATAGGGGGGGTAAGATTAGCAAGATAGAATAATAGATAAGTCAGGTAAAGGTAAGTAAAGATAACTGGTAGCGAGCTAGCGAGGTGGGAGGACAACTAGTGAGTAAGGACTCATATGTATCTAACTCTACTTCTATGTTCTAATCCTAATCAACATAAATGACTCAACTAGACTAGTATCCAAACAGTCTTGTGTGGTGGATCTCGACTGCAATAGGAGGACGAAACTCCTATCCAAGTGGACTTTTGACATATGGGCACCTACAGACTGTACCCAACGTGAATAGAACCTACTAGGAAGCAGAGGCCTGTCATGCTTCGCTGCCGCCCGCTAACATGTTTGATACGGTGGTATCCACTAATAAGCGCTAGGCTAAGCACCTCGCTTACACTAGTGTCGGTGTTTTGACCCCGGGGGTGACACCAACGAGTGAATTTGTATGTGTGTTCCCTTTCCCGGATGGTGATGCAAGTGTGACACAGAGATTTATCCTGGTTTGCGCAAAAGAAGGCCCTACGTCCAGCGGGGGGGGGGGAAGAGTATGTATTATCTTGCACCTAAGTTCTTGTACAGGGTTGAATACAAGTGAATGTTGCTGAGGGTTCTAAGTCCTAGCTGGTTGTGGTAGTGAGCGACTTGTGTTCTGGATGTCTCCCCCGATATCGTCCTCAGCATCCCCTTTTATAGTTCCAAGGGGAGACCTAGGTTACAGGGTGTAGATGTTAGAGTAGGCCTCGATAGGGGTTTGGCGCTGACCTACTCGAGGCCTCCGTACTGGCTTGGCCACGAGCCATCTTGTTACTGGGTACTTTGGTGATGATGAAGCATGCGTTCTCTAAATTCGACACCTATACATCGTTTGGTATTGGCTTAGGCGCGAGCACACTTGTACGTCTTTGCAGTAGTCATGTCTGGAGTGGTTCAAGCACTGACTTCAATCGCTTGATCCATCCCTGGGAAGGAGCGTGCCTGCTCGAGGGTCAGGTGGCATGGGCGGCCTTGTGATGTAGGAGCGGGTCGCGATGGGATATTACGCCTGCTGCACTGTACCGGTTTGTACCTTTCTCCAATCTTGAGGATAAAGCTGGAGAAAGTAGAGATTTGATGGGTGCTTGTTCCCCTAACACGCTTCTTGTGACCGTCGGGTTAGGTGGGAGCATGGCAGGTGCATTTAATGCTCTAGCTCCCATACCTGTGATGGGTGGCTGGGAGCGCTCTTGCACTCGAGGCTCTTTCCATAATCGATGGTCACTTGCTATCGAGCCCTTGCTGAGTCTATGAGACCGAGTGCGGGAGGCACTCCATACTGGGGTGAAGCGGGCTATGGCAGTTGTATGCTCGGGAACCGATGCTGAGAACGAGGAGAGGGTCCATGCCTTGATCGACAAAGTAGAAGTTCCTGGAGAAAGGCTAGCGAAGCTGTTCGAGCCAAAGGTGCTCCCTCCTCAGAACAGCACAGGCATAGAAGATGGGGGTGAGGGCGAAGATGAGGACTAAGGCCTGCAAGCCTAATCTGGGTACATAGACCCATTGTAATATATTTAGCACTTGCCTTTGATAAGCATTGTGGCCTAAGTGGCTTTAAGACTCATGGTTTTTGCAAGTACTCGATGTTCTTATGCCCAAGTTTTCTTTGTTCCTTTTACTGCCTAAGTTCGTGTGCCTCGATCGATCTTTTGTTACGAACGACCTCGATTGCCTTGAGGTTAAGGGAGTGAGTAGAGGTACCGTAGCCTGGAGGCGTGGGGATGCTCAGGCTCGACATCCCCTGGCCCTTAAGGGGCTCGAGGTGTTGTTACTACTCGACCGTGAGGGATTTCCTTAGGGCTTGACAAGATAATGTCAAGCTTTTTGAAAAAACGTTCGATTTTTTAGGAGCCTGTGGGTGGGTTTCCCCCCTGCTAGCCCCCGAGGGAGTTTCAGCTATGATGGATCATAGTCAGAACTTCCTCTTAACGTTGAGATTTTAATGGTAATATCATGCGTTGCTTGAAAAAAGTACTTTCGTTTATTCAATTATTCATTCACTAGGTCTCGATGGTATAAGATGTGCATAAAAATGTAAAGCCTCGAAGTTCTAGGGGTAGAAGCGACATAGCTATTTGATGTTTCATGCGCTGGTGAAGACCGCCCCCTTTTCATCCGCGAGCTTGTATGTCCCAGACTTCAGGACCTCGGCCACCACGTATGGACCCTCCCAATGTGGAGTCAGCTTGTGGCGTCATTGATTGCTTTACCGTCGACGTAGGACGAGGTCACCCACGTTTAGGTCCCTTTTGCATATGTGCTTGTCGTGTTAACGTTGAAGCTTCTGTTGATATCTTGCTGAGTTGAGGAGGGCCATGTCTCGAGCTTCCTCGAGTTGGTCGACCGCGTTCTCTCGGGTCTCCTTATTTGTCTGCTCGTTGTAGGCTGAGTCGAGGTGACCCGTACTCGAGGTCTGTTGGAAGCACGGCCTCGGAGCCATAGACCATGAAGAACGGGGTGTATTTCGTGGCTCTGCTCGGCGTCGTTCTTAAGCTCCACAGGACCGGGAAGAGTTCCTCGACCCATTTCTTGCCAAACTTCTTCAACCTATTGTAGATTCTAGGATTGAGGCCTTGCAAAATCATGCCATTGCCACGCTCGACCTGGCCGTTAGTTCGAGGGTGAGCTAACGCAGACCAGTTCACAAGGATATGATGCCGATCACAGAAGTCCAAGAACTTTTTGCCGATGAATTGCGTGCCATTGTCAGTGATGATGACGTTAGGTATCCCAAACCGGTGGATTATGTCAGTGAAGAAGAGGACAGCCTGCTCAGAGCGAATGTTCGTGATGGGTCGAGCCTCGATCCACTTTTAGAACTTGTCGAAGGCCACTAGCATATATGTATACCCTCCTGGTGCCTTTTGGAGAGGGCCCACGAGGTCGAGGCCCCATACCGCAAACGGCCAAGTGATGGGGATCATCTGTAGAGCGTGAGCGGGAAGGTGGGTTTGCTTGGCGTAGAATTGGCACCCGTGGCATGAACGAACAAGCTTGATGGCGTCAGCGATGACAGTTGGCCAATAGAAGCCTTGTAGGAAGGCATTGCTGTTGAGGGTTCTAGGGGCCACATGGTGGCCACAAACCCCTGAGTGAAGATCGTCGAGGAGCTTCTGACCTTCTTCTATGGTGACGCAGCGCTGCAAGATCCCGGTCGGGCTTCACCGGTACAGTTCTTTGCTTTCGCCGTAGATCACGTATGATTTGGCTCGTCGAGCGATACGGCGGGCCTCAGCTCGATCTTCTAGTAATTCACCTCGGATCAGGCAGTCGAGGAAGGGCTTACGCCAATCAAATGGTCGACTGGAGTGTCGAGGGGGTTGCTCGATTTCCATCACTTCTGCTACTCCCAGTAGGGCCTCGATCTTATCGATGGGCTCAGCAGCGGATGTCTCGACGCTAGCCCCCATGCCTAGGTCGATAGATGGTTCGAGTAGGTCCCTTGAGAATGCGTCTAGTGGGACAGTGCCTCGAGTGGACACGATCTTGGCAAGTTCATCGGCCACTTCATTGTATCGTTGTGCGACGTGAATGAGTTCGAGGCCACGGAACTGGTCTTCAAGTTTGCGTACTTCCCTATAGTAAGCCTCCATTTTTGGGTCGTGCCAGCTCGAGGCTTTCATGACTTGGTCGATGACTAGTTGAGAGTCGCCTCGAACATTGAGGTGTCGGACCCCGAGCTCGATAGCGATCCTTAACCCGTTGACGAGGGCCTCATATTTTGCAATGTTATTAGATGCAGGAAAAATGTATTCAGATGACATACCTCATGTGGACGTCGAGAGGTGAGATGAATAACAAGCTTGCCCCAACCCCTGTCTTCTTGAGTGACCCATCGAAGTACATTGTCCAGAGTTCTGCCTAGACCTAGATAGGGGGGGAGCTGGGTGTCTGTCCATTTCGCGATGAAGTCAGCCAACGCCTGGGAATTGATAGCCTTGCGAGGTGCGTACGCAAGGGCCTCCCCCATGAGCTCGACCGACCATTTGGCGATCCTCCTCGTGGCCTCTCGATTCTGGATGATCTCGCCCAGCGGAAAGGACGAGACCACCATGATCGGATGGCTGAGAAAGTAGTGCTGTAGCTTGCGTCGAGTGAGAATCATAGCGTAGATTAGCTTTTGGATCTAGGGGTATCGTACCTTTGTTTCTGAGAGCACCTTACTGATGAAGTAGACCGGCCACTGAACTAGAAATGCATGCCCCTCTTCTGGCCTTTCAACCACCACCGCGGCGCTGACGACCTGGGTCGTTGCCGCGACATAAAGGAGCAATGGTTATGTGGGTCGAGGGGGCACAAGGATCGAAGTGGTGGTCAACTTTCTCTTGAGTTTGTCAAGAGTGTCCTCAGCCTTGGCGGTCCATGCAAAGCGCTCGGCTTTCTTCAGGAGCCGGTACAGTGGTAGCTCTTTCCCCCCAGCCGTGAGATGAAGCGGCTGAGTGCTGCCAAACAGCCCGTCACCTTTTGTACGCCCTTAACATCTTGAATTAGGCCCATTTTGGTGATGGCCTAGACTTTCTTGGGGTCGGCCTCGATGCTGCGCTGGCATACGATGTTTCCTAGAAGCATGCCTCGAGGCACGCCAAATACACATTTCTCGAGTTTAGCTTGATATTGTTGGTGCGCAAGCTGCCGAACGCGATTTTGAGGTCCTGAATGAGGTCGCCTCGTATCCTCGACTTGATGACGATATCATCGACGTATGCCTCGACCGTCGACCCTATGTGTTCTCCAAAAATGTACAGCATGCACTGTTGGTACGTCGCCCCAGCGTTTCAAAATCTGAAGGGCATGGTCACGTCGGAATACATCCCAAACAAGGTAACGAAAGAGGTCGCGAGCTGGTCGGACTCTTTCATTTGTATTTGATGATAGCCGGAATAAGCATCAAGGAATGAAAGGGTTTCACATCCCGCAATAGAATTGACAATTTGATCAATACGTGGCAAAGGAAATGGAACTTTCGGACATGCTTTCTTTAAACTGGTATAATCTACACACATCCTCATTTTCCCACTTTTTTCTTAACAAGTACAGGGTTTCCTAACCAATCAGGATGATGAACCACCTTGATGAATCCAGCCACCAAAAGCTTGTGGACCTCCTAGCCAATGATCTTGCGCTTCTATTCGTCGAAGCGGCGCAGGCGTTGCTTCACTGGTCTGGAATCGGGTGGGATCTCCAGGGAGTGCTCGGTGACTTCCCTCGGTACGCCAGGCATATCTGAGGGACTCCATGCAAACATGTCAGTATTCGCACGGAGGAAGTCGACGAGCATGGCCTCCTATTTGGGGTCGAGGTCGGCGCTGATCGCCAGCGCCTTGACATCAGAGTTTTCTGGGTTGAGCGGGACCTTCTTTGTGCCTTCTGTGGGCTCGAAGTTGCCTGCGTGGCGCTTTGGCTCTGGAGCCTCAGCGGCGAGGGCCTCGAGCCTTGAGGCGAGCTCGGTGCTGCTCTCAACTGCCTCCCCATACTCAACGCACTCGACGTCACATTCATAGTCGTGCTTGTAAGAGGAGCTGACGGTGATAACTCCCTAGGGCCCAGGCATCTTCAGCCTGAGGTAGGTGTAGTTGGCGATCGCCATGAAGTTGGCATATCCCAGGCGTCTGATGATGGCGTGGTAGGTGCCTCGAAAACCCACCACTTCGAAAGTGAGGGTCTCCTTCCTGAAGTTGGCCGCCGTGCCAAAACAGACCGGTAGGTCGATTCGACCCACTGGCAGCTCTTTCTTTCCTAGCACGACGCCGTGGAAACCACCAGCACTAGGTTGGAGTTGTGCTCTCTCGATGCCTAGGAGGTCGAGGGTCCCGAGGTAGATGATGTTGAGGCTGCTGCCGCCGTCCATCAACACCTTTGAGAGTCGAGTCTTGATGATGATGGGGTCGACGACGAGTGGGTAGACGCTAGGAGCGATGATCCTGTCGAGGTGGCCGTCGTGATCGAAGGTGATGGGGGTGTTCGACCAGTTGAGGTATTATGGCACTGCCATCCTTGCCATGAAAACCTCCCGGTGCTCCCTCTTACGTTACCTTGAGGTGAGCTGCGTCGAGGGTCCGCCGTATATCATGTAGCAATCGTGGACGGCGGGGAATCCCTCATCGTCTTGTGGCATTGTCCAAGCCGAATGGGAGTATCCGCCTTGCAGCGAACAGACCATGTGGTAATAGTGCAGATGGCGGCGACGGTGCGTGGGGTGCGCTGCCCCCTGACGCCGTCGCGCGGCCGCTCTGTCATCTGGCCGTCGTGACTATGGTCTTGGTGCACGGAGCTATCAGCCCCTCCATTGTTGCCTGTCTGGCATGAGGCGTCGATCGTGCAACAGCGGTGGGGCAGTGGCGACGCTGATCACGCCTCCTCTTGGGCGGGGAAGCGTGGTGGTGAGGCCGTCGCGTGGGCATGACACGAGCCCCTCCTAGTCCTTTGACTGAGAGCATGACCATGTCATAGCCGAAGCTGGTGGACATGAACTCAAGGCTCCCAAACCAGATCACCATAGAGCGTGGGATCGGTGAAATGTGAGTGGCCATCCGGAAAGATATTGGAAATCGGTAGTAACACGTAGGACCCTTACCTAGCGCACCAACTCCCAACTCTCGGGGTGTGACACCAACGAGTGAATTTGTATGTGTGTTCCCTTTCCCGGATGGTGATGGAAGTGTGACATAGAGATTTATCCTGGTTCAGGCAAAAGAAGGCCCTACGTCCAGCAGGGGGGAGAGTATGTATTATCTTGCACCTAAGTGCTTGTACAGGGGTGAATACAAGCGAATGTTGCTGAGGGTTCTAAATCCTAGCTGGTTGTGGTGGTGTGCGACTTGTGTTCCAGATGTCTCCCCCGATATCGTCCTCAGCATCCCCTTTTATAGTTCGAAGGGGAGACCTAGGTTACAGGGTGTAGATGTTAGAGTAGGCCTCGATAGGGGTATGGCGCTGACCTACTCGAGGCCTCCGTACCGGTGTGGCCTCGAGTCGTCTTGTTACTGGGTACTTTGGTGATGATGGCGTGTGTGTTACCTGAATTCAACCCCCATACATCGTCAAGTATTGGCTTAGGCGCGAGCACGCTTGTACGTCATGGCAGTAGTTATGTCTGGAGTGCTTGAAGCGCTGACTTCCATCGCATGATCCTTCCCAGGGAAGGAGCGTGCCTACTTGAGGGTCAGGTGGCACAGGCGGCCTTGTGATGCAGGAGCGCTGACCTTGAACATCTCGAGGGGGTCGTGATGGGATATTACGCCTGCTGCACTATACCAGTTTGTACCTTTCTCCAATCTTGAGGACAAAGCTAGAGAAAGTAGAGATTTGACGGGTGCCTGCTCCCCTATCACGCTTCCCGTGACTGCGGGTTAGGTGGCAGCATGGCAGGCGCATTTAATGCTCAGGCTCCCGTACCCACGATGGGTGGCTGGGCGCGCTCTTGCGCTCGAGGCTTGTCGATTCGCTCGACGCTCTTTCCGTAATCAACGATCACTGGCTATCGAGCCCTTGCCGATTCGCTCGACCTTGTTTCTATATTTGAGACTATGGTCGACACCGTGTCCTGGTTCGAACCATGGTTTCAATGATCCTGTATTTATGGTGGAACGTCGAGCCTGAGTCTTAGATTGTTTAAGAATCTTCTCGTTGTGAGTGTTGTCTGGGGTACCCCCTATTGACACCCTCGACAACTAGTCTTATAACTTCAACTATCACGTAAATAGCCAAAGCCCCTAATGGTAGTGAAACACACAAAAGGTGTTGAAGACACTAATCTAACTAAGGCTGCTACACTAATAAGACTAAGACACAACACTACTACAAGTATAGTAATGCACTAAGCAATACTCAAAGTAAAGACTTTTAAGTAAATACTTTGTAAAGTAAAGAAAGACTATATTGATATAAAGAATGTAATACAAGAGAAAAGGTACAAGAGCTATACCAGACTCTCCAGAAGACAACTCCAGAGACCAGAGCTTCGCTCGACTCGACTCTAACTCCCACTCTAGACTAGACTACAGTACACGATCTCCCAAGTGTGATTTGGAAATGAAATATGGAGATGAGAGATGGAAGATGTCTTGGGAAGGTGGAGGACCCCTCCTTATATAGGGGTGTGAGAGGGGGTGCTACATCAGCGATCCGCGTGCTCCTTGCTTCTCTACCCTTGGATGCACCGACCTCCGAACCACCTTAGATAGATGATTAGGGCATTACCACACATGGTAAATGTGAGGAAGGTCGGTGGGAGTGAACCGACTCCATATGGGGCCCACCTATAGGTCGGCTGACCTGCCATCTGGATGACAGTTGGTCCCACTAACCTTCTGGAAGGTCCTTAGGTCGGTGGGAGGCTAGGCCAGGTGGCATGACCCAATTGGTTGGTTGGCCGACCAACCTTTGGGGCCCTGGCCCACCACTGGCCTCCTGGTGGTGTCCCAACTTGTCATGTGAAGTGTTGTCCAAAGTTGAGTCTAGTTGCACACTTGCTTGTTTCCATGTGGGCCCAAGGATCCATGTGCTAAGTGTTGGAACCGTTGAGGGCAAGCACACTTGGATCCAAGGGTTGGGATTGACTCCTTGGAGTATGCCATGGCTCATGCCATGGCGGGAAGCCCCTGGTGGGCCCAAACCATGAACAAGCTAAGAGTATAAGTGGAACTTTATTAGTGATAAATATGTTCATGCGATGCTTATCTTCCTTCAATCGAGGACTGTTGATGGGCTTTTGAGTATGTTGAAGTGGGTCTTATTTCCCGTCAACAAGATCCCCCAAGCTTAACCTTTGCTCGTCCCGAGCAAACAATCAAGACTTTGTGCGATTGGATCAGGTATTATCACTAAATTAACATCTTAATAGTACTAAGTGCACAACAAAGAACTTCTCCTTGAATGGAAAACTTAGCAATGCTAACACACCAATGTTACTTTAGCACCCATGGGGCTTATAGCATTAACTCAGTCTTGGGATGTTGAGATATAGAACAACTTTGACTGGACATCTACTTTTCTCATTCTTTAGAAAGTTTCATGCCAGAGGTTTTTGCTAAGTTTTTCAAAAGAAATCTTAATGTTCCTCATATGGTTTCTCTCAAGTCACTCAAGTGGTGTATAAATCCTTAACGAGGCATATGAGTAAGTTGCCTTCTCTATGTAATCCTACTATAATAAAGGCTTATGTGGAGCTCAAGGTAGGAACAAGGGGATGGCGTACGTACATTACTTATGTTGTGAAGTCAAACCTCGAATCCTTGGAGGAAGAGTAGTGTCATGCTTGAGATCAAGATATGTATGTGGAAAGGTGGTATGAGTATGATGGCTAGATGGCTCCTTTATTTGATTGTGCTCTCTCTATTTTTTTCTATTGAGACTAGGCTAGCATTTTTCTCTTTTTTTCAAGGACTTGATGATGTCCTTCCTAACAAGATGACTATTTTTCTATAGCCTTTGCTTTGTGTCTCATCTAACATTTAGCTATTAGAGAGAGAGATTCTATACTTAGAGCATGGATCATCTATATTTGGTGGAATGGAATGGAATGGAATGGTGTGGAATGTTGCATACTCCCAGTGTAGGAGCAGCACATGTATGTGGATGGTGTGGATCTTGATCTCATTGAGTGAAGGGTCGAGACGGCGGACTAGAGGGGGGGTGAATAGTCCTTTCTAAAACTTAAAGCGCCGGCTAACCGAAACAAGTGCGGAATTAAAACTATCGGTCTAGCCAAGACTACACCCCTCTATTTAAGTTCTCTAGCACCTTAAAAAGATCCTAAACAAGCAAGCAAGGTGCTACCTTAGCAAGAGCTCACCTAACCAAATCTAGAAGCAAGGTCACACAAACCTATGCAACTAGTACTTTGCAAACCGGGGGAGCTCCTACACAAACTAGTGAGGCAAAGCGCACAAAGCCTAAGCTCACTAGCAAGCTCAATAACAAGGCAACTAATGCCAAATTAGAGAGCGCAACTTACTTAGCTACACAAACTAAGCAACGTGACTAATAAGGTTACACAAACCAAATTAGTCACGCAAGAGAACTACTTCTAGCTACACAAGCAATAAGGTAACTAGCAAGATACACAAGCTAACTAATTACAAGAACAACTACACAAGAACAAGTATATTGAATGTAAATACAAGCTTGTGTAAAGTGAATGCAAACCACCGAGAAGAGTAGACAATGTTGACACGGTGATTTTTACTGAGGTTCACTTGGTTGCCACCAAGCTACGTCCTCGTTGTGGTGATACACCCACTTGATGGATCACGAGCTAATTGGCATTCCAAAGCCAAACCCTCAGCGGATGCCCCACATCCACTCTCAAGATGGGGATCCTCCAAGCCACAAGCAATCCACTAGAGTTGCTCTTCGCGATCCCCGTGGGGTGAGCACCGTACCCCTCACAATCTCTTCTCCGGAGCACCGCACAATCTCCTTGCGTGATTCGATGGAGTCACAAGCCACCAAGCCGTCTAGGAGGTGGCAACCTCCAAGAGTAACAAGCACCACCGGCCTGCAACACGAACACCTAGTGCCACTCGATGGAGTCTCTCAATGCAACGCACTAGAATCGCTCACTCACACAATCGGATGATCACTATCAAGCATATGTGAGTTAGAGGCTTTACTATCACTCCCCAAGCATGGACACTAAGTCCCAAGGGTGCTCAACTCTAGTCAAGGCTAGCCACCACTTCTACTTATAGCCCCAAGGGCTAAACTAGCCGTTGCCCTTCACTGGGCAAAACACGTGGGCACCGGACGCTCACAGGGAGGCACCTGACGCTCAACCCCCAGCGTCCGGTGCTCAGGCGTCAGCCACGTGTCACTAGCCGTTTGAACTCGACCGTTACCGCCAACGGCTACTGCGCACACGCGCCTACACAGCGAGCCACCTAACGCACCCTGAGCGTCTGGTGCTCTCCAGACAGAAACACTCACTGACGTCACGCACCACTGGACGCGCGAAAAGTGTCCTGTCCGCGTCCGGTGCTAGCGTCCGGTGCGCACTCTACGCCTACGCCAGTGGCTGACAGTGCACCGGACTCTACGCCAGCTACCAACACCAACGTCCGGTGAGTGTTTCTTGGTGAGAAACACTCCCACAACTTCTCCAAAATTCCCACCGGCGCAATAGAAAATATACACTTAATTATCTCAAAAGCGCTGAGGGAGGAACCCACAGCCCTCTCAACCCTAGGAACTCCACCTCCTTTGTAAATGAGCCAACACCACCAAGTGCAAGTGTGTTAGCATTTTCACAAACATTTTCCCAAAGGAGTTAGCCTCTCAACTTGCCACGCCACTCGATCCTAACACGTATGCAAAGTTAGATCACTCAAGTGGCACTAGATGACCGATATACAAACAAGTTTGCCCCTCCTGATAGTACGGCCATCTATCCTAAATCTGATCATAAACTTCTCTACACACCTATGACCGGTGAAATGGAAATGCCCCTAGGTTATACCTTTGCCTTGCGCTTTCCATTCCATCTCCTCCAATGTTGATGCAACACATGCACCAACCAATCACCAAATGATATGATCCACTTCATATCATCACATGACCGTATTGGTTCATCGATCTTGACCTCACTTTCTCTTCACCGTTGCCTCGGTCCATCGGCGCCAAGTCTTGCTCAAGCTTCACCGTCACATGCGGTCCCTTGCTTCAAAGCCTCCGACTTGCCCTTCATTCTTGCAACCAGTCCATCAAGCCAAGTCTCATCTTGATCTTCTCCACCTTGGTCACATGACTCCATGTCATGTCTCATATGCAATGAGCTCCTCCATCATCGTTAATCACCTGTGGACTAATCTCCTGTGTATCTCACATAAACACTATTAGTCCACCTAAGTTGTCACTCAATTACCAAAACCAAACAAGAACCTTTCAATCTCCCCCTTTTTGGTAATTGATGACAACTCTACAAAGATATGACAAAAAGCTTTTTCAAGCTAGCACTTCACACAAGTGTATATTGCTAACTTGTTTTGGATTTTATGCTACTTATCCAATATTTAAGCTCTATGTCAAGATTTGGATAAGGACCATAAAACCCTACTAAGTGCTAAAGTGTATAGAATAAACCTTTGTAGTTTGATACCAAATTCAATATCATTTGAAGCATTTAATGTGCACCATCCTTAGCACCATGAGTAGCTAGACAACAAAAACACTAGAAACCCCATGAGATCAACATTAAAAGCAAGGGTCTAGTTTTTACTTGAAGAACACGAGTCTAGCTACCAACCTATGCATGCTAGTTATCATATCATCAATCAAGTTCTATAACTAGATACACCACACAAGCATGGATATTGAATTTTAAAAACCTATGCAATGCAAGCAAGCACATGAATATGCACATATCAAATGCAAACAATCAATGTTCATGAGCTTGCTCCCCCTACTTGTGTGCTTCCCTTGTCCAAGACTTTTGATCCATCATCTTTTCTTTTAATGTTGCTCCCTTGTCCATGTCCATCTTTGATCTCTCCCCCTTGAAACATATCTTTTGTTGTCCAACGTATCCCATGATCATATCTTTGTTCCAACTTCTCCCCCTTTGTCATCAATTTTCATAAAGGGTGCGTGATACCAATTAAATCACTTCATACCAATTGAAAAGTGTGAATCTCATTGTGACAAAGGATTGCATTGGGATAGATGGTTGAGGCTTGAATCTTGCGTTTTTGATGGACATCACCATATGTGTTGGAATGACATTACTTGAATTGCTCTTGAGATACCACATAGGATCTTTGACCTTGATACCATTTGGTGGGGCACTCCCCCTATGTCATAGCATGCGTCATTCACTTGACAAGCTTGTTGGTGAGGGAACTTTCTTTGCTTGAAGATTACTTATAGTTGAGGATCACTTGTGGCACCACCTTCTTGTATGATAGATACCATATGTATAAATGTGATATTATTGAAATATCTTGTCCGATGCCATATGGAATTCTTATACCAATTAAGGTCTTCTAATATGGAACCACTTGTTTGCTATCTTGAACATTTGCTATCACCATCATGAGTACCATTCGTAGGATATCAATTGAAGAAACATTTTAAGTCTAGATATCCATTTGCATTGTTGCCTTGTTCTTGTACTCTAATCATCATGAGCTTCTAATTGTTGACTTGAACTATGTTGATTTGCCTAAGCTTTCAAGTCTGGTTTGAACCAATGACAAGCTTTTTCACACCTCACATTAAGGGTTATCTTGCCAATGTTGTACTTGTCACTCGTTAACAATCCAAAATAGATCAAGCACCTGGATTCACTAGCTCATGAACAAACTCATAAACATACCACTAGATCAACTAATCATACAAGCAATAGTGGTAGGCTATGAATTTAAAACTTTTCATTTGTCATCCATGATCCTATTAAGCATATACTATATGCACTAACCGCATACTAGTAAGGGATGAAATGATCATGCACATTACAATGATACCTTTGCTATGTTGGAGAAGAGGATAATCACATAGATTCCAATTTATTTCTCCAATAGTAATGTGAGGTCCAATTAATAAGCTTGGTGAAGCCAATTATAAATGCCAATTGATAGATCAAATCTTCACCCATATGAAATGAAAACCACTTATATAATCAAGTGCACTATCTTGTTGTGGTTGGCTTGCTTCATATTTTCTTGTCATTGCTTGCATGAGAGAACTACTAAGAATATCACTTGAAATAGCATGACTAGCTCTCTTTTGGGTTGTTGCTTACTTTCTTGATCAATCCTTTTGATTGCTTCAACTAAGCATCTCAAATGTCCTTTAGATCACCACTTCCATGTTAGCCTTCCAAGCACCACACTTGGTTTACCCACTCCTCGGGCGGCACGCCCCTCACATAGGGAGAAGTGACCTCTCTCCAAAGAACTATTCTTGATACTTGCTTGAATTGCTTTGATTGATTGATTCAAGTGATGGACTTAATATGATGAGTAACTATGAATCCTTTTTTAAGTCCTTTTCTTTCTACTTGTTTAAGTTCTTTTCTTTCTACTAAATGATCTCCAATAGTCACTAGAACTTAAACTTCATTTTCATCTTGAGTTTGATCTTTATCTTCAACTTGAGTACTAAAAGTGTACAACAAGTACATTTCACAACCAAATGCCCTTGTACTCATTAATTGTCATGCTTATAGACCAATTCAAAACCAAACTTAGGTGCCTCAAACACTTGTAAACATGTTTCCAACTTGAGTACCTTTCAATTGAAGTGACTCTAGATCAATCCAATAATTGTCACTTTTCTGGCAGATTCTGTACCCTTTAAAGAAATATCCATATCTCACAATGTACAGATCCAAATACCACGAAATTTGGTGGAGATGTGACTCACTAAGTCATTTAGCAGCTGTAAAAATTTGAGCTTCATGTGGCTCCTATATTGCTACCATATTTCAATTCTTCCACCACTGCTACATGCTGAAAACTGCTGCACTATAGCTGATAAGATCTACTCCAAAACTGAAGTATCCCTCATCCAATTTTCATGAGATTTTTACAGCATCTTCTATGTGAAATGTACAGCATGCATACCAAAGTTCAAGCCATTACAAATAGATTTGTCACTCAAACTCATACTTGATCACTGCTAGCTCAGATTTTTTCAAAATGGACAGATTTCAAGCAATTGAGCTATACTTGTTTAAATTGAATCAAACTTGAAAAAGACTTATTTGAATAATTTCACAAGACATATATCAATTCAATCCACTTAGTAAAAGTCATCTCATGAACTTATCCAACTCAAATCAATCCAAACTTGATTACTAATCATTTAATCCATTCAATCATCTTATAGCAAGCAACATTGCATATATATCCAATTCAATCAACTCATATGCACCCGAATGAATGTGATCAACAGAGATATACCTTGGTTAGCTCATGATCATCTAATTTGCAAGCTTCAACTCATGTAATTGCAAGCCATCAAATAATCCAATAAATCACCACAACTTGAATGTGACACTTGTATGTTGTAGCACATTTGGACTTCACTATCTTGTCATGGCATTGGGTTTGGATGTGCACTAAGCTTCAATACTTGATTCAATCATATGATGAATAATATAATATCAATTGAATCAAGCATCCAATGCCGATGGTACCTGCACACATTCATCCACTTTTTGATGGTACCCAAACTAGTTTGGGTCCTCTCAAGTTAGGAGCAACATACTTAGGCATATCCATAGTATGAGTAGCGGGATGTTTTGCAATGGCAACCACAGAGGTACCATCACCATCCTTTCTAAACATATTATGACCATTAATTGAAATAGGCTTAGAATTATTACCTAGGGGACATGAATAAGCCATGTGTCCCATTTCCCGGCATAAGTAGCAACTTCTTTTGGATTGAGCCTTTTCTTCCTTGCTCATGTGTTGCTTCTCATTGCCTTGCCTCTTGAGAGTTGCTTGAGCCTTCTTCTCAAGCTTGGTAGGACACCTCGAGGCAAAGTGTCCATCATTCTTGCACTCAAAGCACTTGATGTGAGCATAAGCTTTCTTCTTGTCTTCATTCTTGCTCATCATCTTGGCATCTTGGGTTTGCATTGGATGCCTTGCTCTTCCACCCCTTCTTGTTTTCTTCTTCTTCGTCATCAAGTCATCACCGTGATGGTTGAACTTGACTTGAGCTTGGGGCTTCTTTTCTTGCTCTACTTGTGGCTTTTGTTGAGGCTATTCTTGTTGCTTCACCAATTGTTTGGTTGGGCACATTGAGGTGAGATGACTCCAAGTGCGGCACTTGAAGCACTTGACATGCTTGAGCGTCTCTTCTTCTTTCATCTTCTTGAGCTTCTCTTTGTTTGGGCAACCATTAGCAAGATGTCCTACTTCATGGCACCGATAGCACATGAAATGAGAAAGCTTTCTCTTTTCTTGCTTTCTTTTGCCCTTTGTCATCTTCTCCTTGAAGCCAAGGCCACACTTGTCACCATAGATTCTTTGAGTCTTCAATATATGCTCAAAGGTGACTTTTGTGTAGTAGCACATCTCCAACTTGTTGCTCAAAATCTTCACTTGTTCATTAAGTTCATTGTTCTCCTTCAAAAGGTTAGTCTCACAAGACATAGAAGTAGAACAAGCATCTATATGTGAAGAACATGGCATAGATAATAAATCATCACAAGAGGTGGATACATGCTTCTTTGCTACATCACAAGGGTTAGCAACAATATGTTATTGATCATTTGACCCAAGTGTTGAGCTCTCACTAGTTTTAATTTCTTCATTAGAAATCTTCTTAGTGAGAAAAGCATGATCTTTTACCAAGTTATCATGAGTAACACAAAGTTCCTCATGAACCAATTTTAGCTCCTCATGTGAACAAGTACTAACATAAAGTAGATGCTTTTGTTGTTCACATGTGGTCTTTAGAAATGAGTTTCGATTTCTCAATTTACTTGTTTTTGCTAACTCATTTCTTAAAGCTTTTGAGAGTTTGCATACAAGCTCAAAATTTGGACCATCACAATCAATAATCACATCACCAATAGATACCTTAGTGTCACCATGTGACATGAAGCAATGTGGTGATGTAGTAGATGAGCTTGTGGAAGCATCACTCTCATAGCCATCATCTTCATCATCAAGTGTGCATGAGGTAGCATCATCATTTGCATCACTTGTGGCATCATCATCATCCTTGTCATGTGATCTTGTGGTAGCATCATTATCACCATCACTTGACCATGAGGTGGAGCAAACCTCCACAACCACCATGTTGTGGTCATGCTCAACAACCTCATGTATCTCCACCTTTGGTTCCTCCTTTTTGAACTTGCCATCATCCTCACTTGACCATGAGGTGGAGCAATCCTCCACAACCACCATGTTGTAGTCATGCTCAACATCCTCAGGTGCATCCACCTTTGGCACATCATCTTCTTTGGTGATCGCTCCATATTTCTCATTGAGATAACTCCAAATCTCATGAGCGGAATTCATATCCATGATCTCACCAAAAATGTTATCTTTCATAGATGAATAGAAGATGTTAGTAGCTTGGTAGTCGAGATGTAGACATTTCTCTTGTGCTTGAGTTAGATTCTCTTCATCCAACACATGAGAAAATCCTACATCTACCATCCACCACATTTGAGGAGAAATAAACTTAAAATTGCATATCATCCAATTTCTCCACTGTGCAAAGTGTGTGCCATCAAAAATGTGTGGACACTCAACATCTAGCCCATAAGCCGCCATCCTCTCAGGTCAGTGAAGACCACAAATGAGAGACCTAGCTCTGATACCAATTGAAGGGTCGAGAAGGCGGACTAGAGGGGGGGTGAATAGTCCTTTCTAAAACTTAAAGCGCCGGCTAACTGAAACAAGTGCGGAATTAAAACTATCGGTCTAGCCAAGACTACACCACTCTATCTAAGTTCTCTAGCACCTTAAAAAGATCCTAAACAAGCAAGCAAGGTGCTACCTTAGCAAGAGCTCACCTAACCAAATCTAGAAGCAAGGTCACACAAACCTATGCAACTAGTACTTTGCAAACCGGGGATCTCCTACACAAACTAGTGAGGCAAAGTGCACAAAGCCTGAGCTCACTAGCAAGCTCAATAACAAGGCAACTAATGCCAAATTAGAGAGCACAACTTACTTAGCTACACAAACTAAGCAAAGTGACTAATAAGGTTACACAAACCAAATTATTCACGCAAGGGAACTACTTCTAGCTACACAAGCAAGAAGGTAACTAGCAAGCTACACAAGCTAACTAATTACAAGAACAACTACACAAGAACAAGTATATTGAATATAAATACAAGCTTGTGTAAAGTGAATGCAAACCACCGAGAAGAGTAGACAATGTTGACACGGTGATTTTTACCGAGGTTCACTTGGTTGCCACCAAGCTACGTCCTCGTTGTGGCGATACACCCACTTGATAGATCACGAGCTAATTGGCATTCCAAAGCCAAACCCTCAGCAGGTGCCGCACATCCACACTCAAGAAGGGGATCCTCCAAGCCACAAGCAATCCACTAGAGTTGCTCTTCGCGATCCCCGCGGGGTGAGCACCGTACCCCTCACAATCTCTTCTCCAGAGCACCGTACAATCTCCTTGCGTGCTTCGACGGAGTCACAAGCCACCAAGCCATCTAGGAGGTGGCAACCTCCAAGAGTAACAAGCACCACCGGCCTGCCACAAGAACACCTAGTGCCACTCGATGCAATCTCTCAATGCAATGCACGAGAATCGCTCACTCACACAATCGGATGATCACTATCAAGCATATGTGAGTTAGAGGCTTTACTAGAACTCCCCAAGCATGGACACTAAGTCCCAAGGGTGCTCAGCTCTAGCCAAGGCTGGCCACCACTTCTACTTGTAGCCCCAAGGGCTAAACTAGCCGTTGCCCCTTCACTGGGCAAAACACGTGGGCACCGGACGCTCACAGGGAGGCACCGGACGCTCAACCCCCAGCGTCCAGTGCTCAGGCGTCAGCCATGTGTCACTAGCCATTTGAACTCGACCATTACAGCCAATAGCTACTGCGCACACACGCCTGCACATCACCACCGGACGCTCTACTACGTCACACCAGACGCGTCCGGTGCACATCGGACTCGTGCGCTAAGAGCTCCGCAAACTCGCACGGTCACCGGACGCGAGCCACCGGACGCACCCTGAGCGTCCGGTGCTCTCCAGACAGAAACACTCACTGACGTCACGCACCATCGGACGCGTGAACAGTGTCCTGTCCGTGTCCGGTGCTAGCGTCCGGTGCACACTCTACGCCTACACCAACGGCTGACAGTGCACCGGACTCTCTCTGGACCTGCGTCCGGTGCTACCAACATCAGCGTCCGGTGAGTGTTTCTTGGTGAGAAACACTCCCACAACTTCTCCAAAATTCCCACCGACGCAATAGAAAATATACACTTAATTTTCTCAAAAGCGCCGAGAGAGGAACCCACACCCCTCTCAACCCTAGAAACTCCACCTCATTTGTAAATGTGCCAACACCACCAGGTGCAAGTGTGTTAGCATTTTCACAAACATTTTCCCAAAGGAGTTAGCCTCTCAACTTGCCACGCCACTCGATCCTAACACGTATGGAAAGTTAGATCACTCAAGTGGCACTAGATGACCGATATACAAACAAGTTTGCCCCTGTTGATAGTACGGCCATCTATCCTAAATCCGATCATAAACTTCTCTACACACCTATGACCGGTGAAATGGAAATGCCCCTAGGTTATATCTTTGCCTTGCGCTTTCCATTCCATCTCCTCCAATGTTGATGCAACACATGCACCAACCAATCACCAAATGATATGATCCACTTCATATCATCACGTGACCGTATTGGTTCATCGATCTTGACCTCACTTGCTCTTCAATGTTGCCTCGGTCCGTCGGCGCCAAGTCTTGCTCAAGCTTCACCGTCACACGCGGTCTCTCGCTTCAAAGCCTCCGACTTGCCCTTCACTCTTGCAACCGGTCCATCAAGCCAAGTCTCATCTTGATCTTCTCCACCTTGGTGACATGACTCCATGTCATGTCTCATATGCAATGGGCTCCTCCTTCATCATATAATCACCTGTGGACTAATCTCCTATGTATCTCACATAAACACTATTAGTCCACCTAAGTTGTCACTCAATTACCAAAACCAAACAAGGATCTTTCATTGAGCAAGACACAACTCTAAACCAGGGGTCAACAAGACATGACAACTCTCAACACAAGCAAGCAGCCTATGTGTTGGGTTTCTATCATGTAGAGCATATATGGCTTGTGGTAGGAATTTAACACCATTTAGGAACAATTAAGTTTTTATTCATCTTTAAAAAATAAATTCTCTGGCAATCATGCATGCTTAGAACAATAGTATAGATCTCTTATCTTAGCTATATCATGTCTCACAACAACATAGACTTTGTTTTAGCACTTGCAACCCAGTAAGTGTTCAAGTTCATGATAGTTAAGAATGCTAAGTTGTAACATCCCTGATGTTACGATTACTAAAACTGGATCATGTCATCATAAGCATTGCATAACATACTGGTTGAGCACATCCTGATGCATCAACTTAAAACAAGTTTAATTTGATTCCTTGTGCCTAGGGAACTAAAGTGTGCTTATGTTGTGAGCTAGTGTGGTTGTGAAATCCATAGTGTTGGAGGGTTCCGAGGAAAGGTGGGAGAAAACCCTGGTTTTAAAACCCTAGTTTTGCCCCTTTTTGTGCAACTGAAAAACTAAGCAAAATTTGAGGATGAGTTCGAAAGCAAAGTTGTAGATCTTTACAAGATGTACAACTTTGGTGTTTTGAGTTTTTGAAGTTTCAATACAAAATTCAATGTAATTTTGAAAATACAGATTTCTATAAATTGTCCCCTTTTCCAATTTGAATCCCTAATTCAAAATGTATTTGGAATCTTGAAAAGTGATCAACATGAAAGTTGTAGAGCTCATCAAATTGAACAACTTTTATGTTGGGAAGTTTTCATGTTATTGAGAAAAATCAAAAGTAATTTTGGAATTTCTATTCTGCCCCAATTCAAATTAAAATTAGACCCAAATTGGAAGTTTGAAATTCAAACTGTTTTCCTCAAATTCATGCCCTTCCACTCAAAATAAACTTTGGACCCTTAAAGATGTTTTGTCTTAAAGATGTTTTGTAGCTTTCAAAATTTTGAACACCTTTTGTTTTGGCCGAAATTTGACTTCAGTTCAACTTTTGGGAGCAATTTGCATAAAACAAAAAGAAGTGGATATGGCTCGCTACAGTGACCCGATGAAGATCACGGGCTCTGGTCCTGCGCGGCCACAGGGCGTGCAGCGCCGTGCGTGCGTCCTTGCCGCCATGCAGCTGTTTGCTGGCCGCGTCAACGCGCAACGTGGACGCCCGCGACCCCTTCGCCTCGTCCTCTTGAGCCCCCGTGCGGCCGACCTCGAGTTCCCTTGCTTCGACGACCGAAAACACTAGACGACACCCCACCGCCTAATACGCCATGTGTGTTTCCCCTCTGACCAAATTGAGCTCTCCAACACCTTCGCCACCTCCTTGCGGACCCAGGGTGCTCCACGAAACGATCTCTACCCCACCCAGCCGTCCGAATGTCGTTCTTCTTCCCCAACTCCGACCGAAACCGCCGCCGTGAGCCCTCACTGTGGCTAAGCTGTTCTAGAAGGTATCATGCCCCATTAATGGGTGTTTCCATCTCCTTTCGTCACTCAGAGGCTTATGCGCTTGCTTTTCTTCTTCGGACGCGAGCAGGTCCGCAGGAACAATCTCGACAAGCCCAGAGCACCCGCCCGAAGGCACCGCCACCGTCGCCAGCACCCTCAGTTGCCTCTCCCACCTTGGTGACAAGAGCACCATACTCCTTGCTCTTCCCCGAAGCTCCTTATCGCGTTATTTCGTGCTCTGCCGAGCCCTCACGGCCCGCCTATGGTCGATCGATGCGGCCGTCCGCCATGCGTGTGACCGAGGTAGAGAGAGAGGAGTAGAGCGTGCACGGGTGGTAGCAATGGATTTGCGGGGTTGAGGCGAGGCTGCTGCGCACCTCAACGTGGGCTAGGAACCCCGCTAACAGCGACTAGAAGCGCGGCCAAGCCGCCGGCAGCGTGGGAGACGAAGCTAACAACGGGGGCCTGCTGTCAGCGATGTCGTGAGAGGGGGAGGGCGCGCGCAGCGCGTGGGCCGAGCAGATGGGCCGGCCTGCGGGCCGAGCTGCTGGACCGCCCGCGGCACAGTGCCGTTTTTCTTTTTCCTTTTTGTGCAAATTTGATTTATGTTTGATTTTGTGTTGAAAATTATGTGCTGATCAAAAAATAATGAAAATATTTGAGTATGTTCTATGCAGTGAGTAGAACATAGGAAAAATATTACATTCCATTTTCTGATACTTTGAACCTGTGTAAAAATTGTACCCTTTATTTAGTAAATAAAGTTTCCTTGAAATTTAGGAATTTATTAATATGTCCAAAATTTACCAAAATTTGTGAGATGTCTCTGAATATTATTCCCTGGCTTCACACAAAATTTGGTGGCATTTGGATAATGTTTGAATAAATTATGGATATACCCCTAATTAGTAATTTAGTAATAATCATAAAATAGTTAGACAATAATTAGTTTAATTTCCAAATTAAGATTTGAGTGATTTTGGGATTGTGTGATGACCTAAGGTCATTAACCTTAATGACCTTTGGCATTTAATTATTGTTTGGAATTAATACTTATTTTTTGTCATTAATGTTTAATTAAAGATTAATTAAGATAAAAAGGATTAATAATTAGTTTAATGGGGATGATTGTAAACTAAGAAAGGCCTTAGCTTACTGATGCAATCTCTTGGGTAAAAACACTAAAATAATAAAAAACTTTAACTACTGCTTAGCCTATCTTTGCACCGAGAAAGAAAGTTGTACTCAACTAAATCCTTCTTATATGTCATTAACATGTCATGAGCATACATCATTTTGCGTATAGTGCATGTGACCGAAGGAACGACCGTTGAACAGAACCCCGAGGTTGGTGTTCCGTTCGAAGAAGTTGGATCCTAGACATGCGAAGTCTCCGAGGAACCCACTCAGCTCTGCAACCAAGGCAAGCCCCGGATGCATTAACCCATCCTTTAAAAATGCTGCATTACGTAGTCAAGAATTGGGTTTAACCTACTTGTTGCATTTAATACCTTGATATTTGTTATCTTGTCCTTGGAACCTATTTTATTTTAAAATTGCGTAGCGATGCTTAGCCCTGCTTACTAGATAGGTTTTCAAATAATAAAGTTTGAAGGGTTATTGTGGAATACTTTTATGGTCAATGATGTTTCAACTTGAGACTGGTCGGTGGACTTGCTTTAAGAATGGGGTCTTAAAGTAGTGTCTCCAACTGTGTCGATTAAGGACCGGTCTGTTGATGGCCTGTTGGGTTGAGAATTTATAGTACTAGCCACTTGCCCTCGGTAAGCCCGGTCTTGTGATTCCTCGACGAGAGCGGCTACTCATGCACTGGGCGTGGAGCGATGGCGAGAGTAGCGTGTACCCTCCTAGCAATGGGCTGGATGGTGGAGTACTGTGCTCTCGGATGCCGCAAACCCGGTCAGATCTTGGGAGAGCTAGATTTGGGTTAACATATGCAAGATTCGGTACTACATATGTCGAGTGGTTAGGAACTCCAGCTGCATTGCTAAGCGATTCGAATCGTCATTGCTCCCCGATTGGGAGACTCAATTCCTTCGACCCTCATCGTAGTTAATAATGCAACTAAATCAAGAAATGGGGAAAAGGGAAATGTCTCATGAAGTTAGGATCCCAATTCGCGGACTCAGAGTGACAAGAAGCTATTGCCGTCGGATGAATAATACTTTTATTAAGGACTAGGAATTTATAGACTTGTCTGTAAAAAGCAACTAGATAGACTGTCCTCGAATTCCACGGCCTCTCGAGGTGAGCAATTCGTGGCTAAAACATGAAAGTAAGGATGCACTAGTAGTAAGCTTTTATACAAAAACAACTTGACTCCTTGCTCAGCCACTCCTTGTCTACCCTAAGCCTGCATTCCTAAGTTCTCCTCCTTTTCTGCCGGGTAAGTCAGTTTGAGTACCCCGGTACTCAGGGTTTTATAACCCCTGTTGCAATTGAAGTTTAGGAGCTGGCTTGTTTTAGACCCTGTTGTGTGACCGTCGTCGAGGTTGACGGCGAGGAGGAATAAGCGTGACCCGTGGGCAGGGTCTGTAATCTTGTAATCTTTGTAATATGGTTAAAGTTGCTCCGTTGGACCTGGCTTGTAATAACACTTTATCTAAGTCTTATTTTGATGAACTATTTTTGTAAATTAAGTTATATAATGCTTCCGCTGTTTTACTCTGAAAGGCTATTTTGGTTATATATCGTCTGTGATACTACAATGTCTTCGCAATGAATGATCCTGGTGTTAATGTGGTCACTTGCTATCCTGTAAGGGCGAGAAGAAGAAGTTCTCGTTTATTGACCATTGCTAGTGGTCACGACGAGTCCTGTTGTTACGCCACAGGGAGCAGTGAAATGGATGTCTTGGGACACTCATCGGACTTCTAGAGTAGATGGATCCCCGGCATCACCGTCAGAGGTCCTTGGGACAATGACAGGTGTCAGTGGGTCCAACTACTTAGGAGTTTCTGCCACAGCTGGTATCAGAGCATTCATGCTAAGATGACTGTTGTATCCTTTGAAAAACATCAAATCTATTTGGATCCAATATTCTAAAGTTGCCTATTTTGAGTCCAAGTGCTTTAGCTTCACCTTATCCTTGTCTGTAGGCTTTACTAGAGTTTTTAAGGCCATGTGGAGGAGCAACATAAAGTATAGCCCTATGTTTTAGAATTTTAAGTGATATAATTATGAATTTCTATTGTGAATCATAAGTACGTGCATGCATCATGATATATTACTTGGGTAATTACCTTCCTCTTTATTTGGGTTGGGTTGTATAGGATCAATCCCATTCTTGCTAACCTTTAAGGTCTCCCTTACTAATCCAAACTCACCCTCTACAGGATGGGCCATTTGAAGCAGACTCCCCACAAGAGAACAGGTCCCAAGGGAGTGCCCCAACATCAGTTGGCCCCGAGGAATGATCAAGCTAGTAGTAGTCGCTCCCAACCTCAGCAGGAGATAGAGAGGTTGTCAACAGAGTTGACGGAAGTAACTATGGACAGACTGTTCAACGTTATGGAGATTGGTGAGCTCAAAGCCCAATTAACAAATCAAAAACAAGCCACGGAGAATTGCGAGGCGATGCTGACCCGCATGGTGGAAGAGTGAAATGCAGCCATTGCCCGGGAGGAGGAGGCCAAGAGTACGCATATGCACGAGCTGACCCGCATGAAGTCCAAGATAACTAAAAGCAAGTACACTGAGAATTTGTACAAGAAGATGGCGACCACTGTCACTGCACAGAGGGACGTTGCATGGCAATGGGAGGATCAACTGCAGCTTGAGAAACTTGAGCTGGCACACCATCTGGACACAGTAAGTGATATGGCGATGCAATACCGACATATTGCATTCGACTTGTATCATCAGCTTCATCCACCTCCAGTGGAAGGGGAGATGGATACTGATGGAGAGCTAGCAGATGGGGGAGAGCCTGACCAAGACCCCAGCAGTGAGGAGGAAACCGACTCTGGTGACGACAACTCGGGGGACGACCATGGCGATAACGATGACGACCCAGACTATGGTTCCGACCACACCGATTAGTTCAGTGGAGTTGCGGGCGGCGTCGTTATAGATCTTTCTAGACTACCGTAGTTGGGTTGGGTTAGCCATAAAGTTTTTTTTAAGTTAAAAGTTGTACTCGTTTGTGTTAAGTATGTTGAACTGTTGTATGATAAATAAGTTGAAGTATGTAAAATATGTTTCTGAGTTGTGGAGGTAGTAAGTAAATGTAACTGTTGTAGCAGATGCTGATGCGCACCCGCGGATCTGATAGAGCTGGACCTTCCCAGGGAGGGGAGGACATCCCCAACCCTCCACCTGCTCCACCTTCTCTAGCGGATGCAATTGCTGTTCTTCTGAGTGCCACCACAGATAATGCTTGTCTGTTGCGCGAGTTAGCGCAGCGACAACCCCATCCTCCCCCAAATTTCCGAGTTCAGAATAATCAGGAGGGGGAGACTCGGTATGTAGATTTCACGGGGACGAGGCCCCCAGTGTTCACAAAGGCAGATGAGCCTTTGGAGGCTGACGACTGGCTCCGGACAATGGAGCATAATTGAATTTAGCCTAATCCGTTGCTCAGAACCCAAAAGCCCCTCTTCGCAGCCCAACAGCTTCGGGGAGCTGCAGGGGCCAGGTGGGAAAATTTTCTTGCCATCCAGACTCCTGGACATCAGGTCACTTGGACAGAGTTCAAGGACGCTTTTCGCGCCCATTACATTCTAGAGGGACTTATGGCAATGAAAGCAGAAGAATTCCTCGCCTTGCGACAAGGCGATAAAAGTGTGATGGAATATGTGGCCAAATTCAATCACCTTTCTCAGTATGCCACTAAGCATGTGAACACTGATCGGAAGAAGAAGGCTTGCTTTATGCACGGCCTCAATACAAAACTTCAGACAATGATGACTACATGTTGGAATGCTACTTACTATGAGGCGGTTGACATTGCTATCGCCTCAGAAGAGAAAAATAGAAAGCATAAGGAAGCAAAGAAGGAGGCGACTTCTTCCTCTTTCTCTGGTCGCGGCCAAAAGTGCCAGAGAATTATTTATCACCCTCAGAGCCACGGGCACTTCCCAGCACAGCTACCTTTTTGTGGTTCTTTTCCTTCTCTATAGTATTGACCTGGGCAGCAAGTCTATCCTAGACCTACTATTGTCGCTGCAGCACCACGCCAGCCGAACGCCCCAGGTGCTCGTCCTACTGCTCTGCCGAACCACAATTACCCTTGCTATAATTGTGATAAACCCGCACATTTTCTCCAAAGAATGCCCCTACCCTCGACAAAATAACCCCACTTTCCAAAGGCCGCCTACCGGCCAACCTCAACCGAGCTAGTTTAAAAATGTGGCTCAAAAAGGGCAGAATGCATAGAGGGGTAAACCTGCAAAGAAGGTGGGACAAGTTTTTCATACAGAGGTTGAAACCATACCGGAAGGAGAGCCGGTGATGATGGGTACGTTTCCTGTTGCTAATCATCCTGCCTTAATGCCTTTTGATTCCGGTGCATCCCATACCTTCATCAATCGCACCTTTGTGGTAAGGCATGACATACCCATCGGGGAAACTAAGGATCATTTCTATATACAGTCGCCAGGAGGACGACTGAGTTCTAAGGAAATGGTTTATCAGGTACCCATCGAATTTGGTGGGCATAGTTTTCCTACCAGCATGATTGTTCTTAAAGATCAAGATATTGACGTTATATTAGGCATGAACTGGATGGCACAACGAGGGGTTGTGCTAGACATCCTGCATAAAACCATCAAGATGCCATTGCCCAATGGTAATTCTTACCTTTTAATCCAACTAGCCACTCCAACGCGGGCAATTGAACAACTTCATGCCACCACAGTGAAAGAAGTTGAAAATATCCCGGTAGTTCGGGAGTTACTCGATGTGTCTCCCGAGGACCTACCACGTGTGCCACCAGACCGGGATGTTCAATTCAGTATAGAATTGAAACCAGGGACAGCCCCAATTTCTCGAAGATCCTATTGAACGGCACCAAAGGAACTGGCTGAATTAAAAACCCAATTACATGAGTTGTTGGAGAAGGGTTTTATTCAACCCAGTTCATCTCCATGTGGTTGCCCAGCCTTATTTGTGAAAAAGAAAGATTAGACATTAAGGCTATGTGTTGATTATCATCCCTTAAATGAAGTGACGATTAAAAACAAGTACCCATTGCCCCGCATTGACCTGCAATTTGATCAGTTAGCCGGGGCTAAAGTATTCTCAAAAATTGATTTGACATCTGGGTACCATCAAATCAAGATCAAGCCAGAAGATATTCCCAAGATGGCTTTTACAACCCGCTACGGGCTGTATGAATATCTGGTGATGTCTTTTGGTTTAACCAATGCACCAGCTCACTTCATGTACTTGATGAATTTCGTCTTCATGCTAGAGCTAGACAAGTTTGTAGTCGTCTTCATTGATGACATCTTGATCTACTCTAAAACAAAGAAAGAACATGCTGAACATCTGAGGATTGTATTAACCCGTCGGAGAGACCATCAACTATATGCCAAGTTCAGCAAGTGTGAGTTCTGGCTGGATAAAGTCCATTTCCTAGGTCATGTATTAACAGCAGAGGGAGTCGCTGTAGACCCAGGTAAAGTAGAAGATGTGTTGTGTTGGAAACCACCTACTACGGTGCATGAGGTCCGTAGCTTTTTGGGTATGGCGGGATATTACCACCGTTTCATTTCTGACTTTTCAAGGGTCGCCAAGCCGATCACAATCTTGCTCAAGAATCAAACAAAATTTGTTTGGTCGTCTGAAAGTGAGTAGGCCTTTTAGACCCTAAAAAGGTTGTTGACTACTGCACCTGTATTTAGCCCAGCTGAATATTGAGAAGCCCTTTGATGTGTATTGTGACACATCAGGAATAGGGATAGGTTGTGTGCTGATGCAGGAGGGTCGAGTAATTGCATATGCATCTAGGCAGCTTAAGCCACACAAAGAGAATTACCCGACCCACGATCTTGAGCTAGCCGCCGTAGTGCATGCTTTGAAGATCTGGCGCCACTACCTGTTGTGAAACACTTGTCATGTATACACATATCATAAGAGCTTGAAGTATATTTTCACTCAAGCCGAACTTAATATGCGCCAGCGAAGGTGGCTAGAATTGATCAAAGACTACGATCTTGAGGTGCACTATCACCCAGGCAAGGCGAATGTAGTAGCAGATGCTCTCAGTCGTAAGGCTCATTGTAATTGCTTAGCAGTGACGCCTAGAGATATAACTCTATGCCAAGAGCTTGAGAACTTGGGAATAGAGATGACTTCCAAAGGAAGCCTAGCCAATCTAAAGATTGACTCCAATCTCGAAACTCAGATCATAGCAGCACAAAAAGAAGATAAAGGCATAAAATACCTCAAGGAGAAAACTACTAATAGAGCACCCGCAGACTTTAAGGTGGATGATGCTGGTGTGATCTGGTTTAAAGATCGGTTAGTAGTTCCAAAGGTACCTGAGCTACGTCAGCAAATCCTAGATGAAGCTCATACCACAAGATATTCTATTCACCTAGGAAGCAATAAAATGTATCAGGACCTGAAGCAGAGGTTTTGGTGGACGAAGATGAAAATATAAATAGCCCGCTATGTAGCCCAATGCGACACTTGTTGAAAAGTCAAAGCCATTCATCTCAAATCTGCTGGAGAGTTGCAACCCTTGCCTATTCCAGCATGGAAATGGGATGATATTAGCATGGATTTCATAGTGGGATTGCCCAAGACGGCAAAAGGCTTTGATTCTATCTGGGTCATTGTGGATCGTCTTACCAAAACGGCACACTTTTTACCTATTAAGATATTATATCCTGCTTCTACCTATGCTAGGATCTATTTTGATCGTATATTAAGTCTGCATGGGGTGCCAAAGACAATAGTGTCTGATAGAGGCACTCAATTTGTCTCCCAGTTTTGGAAATGCTTACATGAATCTTTGGGCACCAAGCTTCTATACAGTTCAGCCTACTGTTGACGGTCCTTAAGTATCAAATTTAATTAACAAATAAACAAAGAAAAGGATCCAAATGCAACCGACATCCAGACTTAGGGTTTTATCTGACAGAATTCCACGAGTTTTGGTGTTTGTCTATTTCTGCAGGGGGTTATCAGGAAATACAGAAGAAAGGCCCACATGTCGGGTTTACATAGAGATATTAACGTGCCACGCAATTATCCTACATCTAGAAGAGTCCAGAAGCCACGGGAACGAACGGGAGACCGGACGGGCTCGGGGGCAGGGCGCCCGCCCTCCCCCCTTGGGCGCCCGCCCTGGCCTCGAGGCCAATCAGAGCCAACTTCGCGGATCATGCTCCACCGACCTAAAGGATCAAGGATAACCGTTCAATCAATGTCGGTTTGATCCGACGACCCATATTCACTTGGAAGGACTATATAAGTAGACCCCCTGACCCCTAGAGGAGAGGACCTCAGACCCCTGATTCATTATTCATCTTGGGAGAAGAGTCCTCTGATCAAGCTCTAGAGCCACCACATCAATTAGATCTCTAGATTAGCATAGCTACATCGGATTAGAACTAGAAGGAGTCAATCTTCGATTGGTTTCCATATCTGTCAAGAGAATTCTTGGTAATTCTCTATTGTTCTTCAATTGTTCATCTTTGTTCTTCAATATTATGAATATAACTTTGTTCTACTTCAATATATTGATTATGACTTTGCTCTACTTGTTTATATTCGCAATTATATTATTCTTAGTTTATCATAGTTATATACTTGGCTTAGTTAGATTGGAATTATATACATGTTTAGGATCGTATAGCATTTATCCATGTGTACAGTGGGTAAATGATAAGTATTGTGTAGACGTGGTGCCTATACCGTATTTATCTGCGATTGTACCCTATATGCCAGACCACGGGGTAGTTCGTGGTAGTGACACCTCCATTGATTCTTATGTAGTCTCCCTCTCGTGTATAGGACTGGCAGAGCAACATTATTACAGGGGAGTGATTGCGATGTTTCTCATATTCCTTTATAATATCACTATGCATGGGCGTAGTCCTGTCTCGCAATGATTGCCAAGTATAATTGCACTAACTATGATATGCCAGACTGTATAGTTGAGAATAACTTAGGAAATATTCTTGTAGTTCGTCCTAATTCCATGCTAATGACTTGCTAAAATATCTATTGAGGTGCTTATCATATTTATATGTGGCTAAGTTATGCTGATCAGATTAATTATCGTTGTCACCATTCATACTTTATATATCTTTCATGTGACACTTATCCCTGTATGAAAGAGATAGATAAATGCTCTCAATTATACATGCAATGATAGATACTCAATTCTTTATTCCATTCTATAATCAACATTGATGTTTAGCAATCCCTTCCCAGTGGTAAAAATATAAATAACGATACCTGGAATACTTCCCGGTTAAAATGCTACATCGGTATTAATCTGTGCGCTTGCAGATCCCATTTATTATTTATTTAGAAGAGCAATTGCATATTTCAATACCGCGTCTCTTATGTCATGCTAGGGATGACAACTTGGCTTAAGTGGCATGAGGGATAGGTTTGGCATTTTTGGCGCCGTTATCAGAATTAGAAAACTGAGTCAACTTTTGGTAGTGACGTTAAGAATGCCCAACACCTACCACCCTCAAACAGGTGGGAAAACTGAAAGGGTGGATCAAACATTGGAAGATCTATTGAGATCATGTGCCCTAAATTTTCCAGACAAGTGGGATGACTGCCTGCCTCTAGCAGAATTCTCATACAACAATAGCTACCAAGAAAGCATTAAAATGGCTCCATTCGAGGCACTATATGGCCTTCGATGTCGAACTCCATTACACTGGTGTGAATCCAGTGAAAGATGGTTCTTTGGGGTTGACTTGGTGAAGGAGACTGAAGACAAAGTCAAACAAATTCAAAATAACTTGAAAGTTGCTCAATCCCGACAAAAGAGCTACGCTGATAGAAGACGTTGACCCTTGAGATTTATTATGGGTGACCATGTGTATTTAAAGGTATCCCCAATGAAAGGAGTGAATCGTTTTGGGGTTAAAGGCAAGTAAGCACCTCGCTACATTGGTCGATTTCCAATCATCGACCGGTGTGGACAGGTAGCTTACCGCCTTAAATTGCCCGAACGATTATCCGGAATACACAATGTGTTTCATGTATCCCAGTTGAAGAGATGCCTTTGATTACCGAACCGGGTCCAAGATTTTGAAGATGTGGAACTTGAACCGGATCTGACTTATGCAGAATATCCCATCCGAGTATTAGACCAAAAAGATAGAGTTACCCGAAGAACAACTACCAAGTGGTACAAGGTGCAATGGAGTCAGCACTCGGAGGAAGAAGCCACATGGGAATCTGAAGACTATCTGATTAAGAACTTTCCCGAGTTTCACGCTTCTCTTTAACACAACGTCTAATAAGAAAAAGTATACCCGAGAGTGGATAAAGGGTAACCGAAGCTATGTACCTATTGTACATATATGTTTATAATGAAAAGTTCTTCCCCAACCACTTGTCTTGTGAAAAAGCTAATGATAGATTAGCTTGACAAATTTCCTTTTCCATTACTTACCCTAAGGCTTTAAATCTCGGGGACGAGATTTCTTTAAGGGGGAAGGGTTGTAACATCCCTGATGTTACGATTACTAAAACTAGATCATGTCATCATAAGCATTGCATAGCATACTGGTTGAGCACATCCTGATGCATCAACTTAAAACAAGTTTAATTTGATTGCTTGTGCTTAGGGAACTAAAGTGTGCTTATGTTGTGAAATGATGCTAGCGTGGTTGTGAAATCCTTAGTGTTGGAGGGTTCCGAGGAATGGTGGGAGAAAACCGTGGTTTAAAAACCCTAGTTTTGCCCCATTTTGTGCAACTTAAAAACTAAGCAAAATTTGAGGATGAGTTCAAAAGCAAAGTTGTAGATCTTGTCAAGATTTACAACTTTGGTGTTTTGTGTTTTTGATGTTTCGATACAAAATTCAAAGTAATTTTGAAAATACAGATTTCCAGAAATTGCCCCCTTTTCCTATTTGAATCCCTAATTCAAAATCTATTTGGAATCTTGAAAAGTGATCAACATGAAAGTTGTAGAGCTCATCAAACTGAACAACTTTTATGTTGGTAATTTTTAAAGTTATTGAGAAAAATCAAAATTAATTTTGTAATTTCTGTTCTGCCCCAATTCAAATTAAAATTTTCCCCTAATTGGAAGTTTGAAATTCAAACTGTTTTCCTCAAATTCATGCCCTTCCACTAAAAATCAACTTTGGACCCTTAAAGATGTTTTGTAGCTTTCAAAATTTTGAACGCCTTTTGTTTTGGCCGAAATTTGACTTCAGTTCAACTTTTGGGAGTAATTTGCATAAAACAAAAAGAAGTGGATATGGCTCGCTACAGTGACCCGATGAGGATCACGGGCTCCGATCCCGCGCGGCCGCAGGGCGTGCAGCGCCGTGCGCGCGTCCTCGCTGTGACACAGCTGCTTGCTGGCCGCGTCACCGCGCAACGTGGACGCCCGTGACCCCTTCGCCTCGTCCTCTTGAGCACCCGCGAGGCCGACCTCGAGTTCCCTTGCTTTGACGACCGAAAACACCCGACGACACCCCGCCGCCTAATACGCCCTGTGTGTTTCCCCTCTGACCAAATTGAGCTCTCCAACACCTTCGCCACCTCCTTGCGGACTCGACGTGCTCCCCGCAACGCTCTCTGCCGCACCCAGCCGTCCGAACGCCGTTCTTCTTCCCCAACTCCGGCCGAAACCGCCGCTAGATTAATTATCTTTGTCACCATTCATTACTTTATATATATTTTATGTGACACTTATCCCTGTATGAAAGAGTTAGATAAATGTTCTCAATTATACATGCTGTTGACACTTGCTAACACCACTTGAATACTAGGTTGTCATCTCCAGCATGGCACTAGAGTGTACTATGGTATTTATACGCACACAGATAAATCCGCAAGCGCACAGATACCGTTGTAGCTTTTACGCGGTTAAAGGTTTTATCGTATCCACAAGTGTAACACCCCAGTGTTATGGTTGCATTAATCATGTGCATGGCATGAGCATCATCATCAACTCAAAGCATATCATGATCATCATCTCTCTTGAGCCATGTCATTCTATGCAAAAATATGATTTAAAATGCTTGTTTAGGCTTCCTATGCTCATGATTGAGTGAACCATGTTTGTGTTTGTGCCCAATGCCTTGGTAATTAGTTTATCTATGCTTAACTTGGCCTTGGGAACAATGTTCATGTTGGTCACTTCTCCAAAATATGCCTTTAAGTCATACTTGTGTAAATAGGCCCTAGAAACCTCTTTTGCTTAGGCTTTTAAAAACATAAAATGTTTGCATGTCAAAACTTCCTACAGCAAAGTTGTAGCAACTTTTATAAGGAACAAAAGTTGTTTTATGGCCATCTCATGAAAATGATCACAAATAGCTCAAAAGTGACCCACAAGGCAGATTTGGGGCTGTTTCCAATACTTAGAAAATTTTTTAAGTCCTGGATGCACTGCAGTTTGCTCGAGGGGGTATTGTTCATCTTCCAGTTTGAATTCTAGGCCGAATCAAGCTTTGATCTTGTAAGCAATGTTGGAGTACTCATGTAGCTCTCCAGCATAGAGCAATTAGCCAGCAAAATCATCGAGTGGTTAGTGAGTTAATCGTCGGGCAAAATCGAGTTTCAGTCGGTTTGGGGGAACTGAATCGTGTCGCCGTCAGACAGGGGGAGCTCGCCGGTGTTGCCGCGTGTCTGGACTCGTGGCGTCCGTACGTCGCCGTTGGCCCCGCCCGTCAGTCCTCCGCGCGTCCTTCAGCTCGCCACGGCGCCCCCGGTCGTGTGGACAGCACCATTCCACTCCCGATGTCCTCTCTCTCGCGCGCGTCATCGTTTCCGCGTCGCCAACGTTGCTTCGGCGAGCTCGCGCGCGCGCGTCTCCGTGTCTCCGGTCAAGCAACTCCGTCCAGTGCTCCGCAAGCCTCTCCTCTCCACCGTCGTCAAGTTGGTTGCGACTGCCGAGCCTCGGTGAGCCCGCATTGCCTGCTCCGACGCGAGCTTACCTCGCCGGAGTTCCGCCATGGCCACCGGCGTCGTGGCCAGGGCTCTGTAGTCCACCATTCTTTCTCATTCTTGTCCCAAAAGCTTCGCTAGGTCTTGTTGTTGCTCGTCCGCATTCTCTTCTGCTCTGTCTCCGGCCAGAGACGCCGGCGGTCGGCCGCGCACCACCGCCGTGCCGCCATTCGCGAGGGCAAGGTACCTAGGGTCCGGTAGAGTTAGGGTTTTGGGCACCGCTAGATGCGGAATGCAGTGGGGAGCACGATGGTGCGCTTGGCCAGCGCCGAGACCTCGCCGTCGACGAGATCTCCGGCGGTCAAGCCGCGCCTCTGCTTCCGGGTCACTGGCAGGTGGGGTTCGTTGACGCGCGGGTCCCCTCTGTCAGTCTCTCTTTCTCCTTTGTTTAAATCAGGGTTTGAGCTGATTTTGTAAAAATCATATCTCTAGTTCTGCTGATCCAAAAATGTTGAAACAAATTTTGTGGTGTTTCTTGAGATGGCTAGTATTTAATAAAAATATAAAATGAACCATGTTTTCTGAGAAATTATTTATTAAGGATTTAATCTTGTTATTCATGGATAAATGCATATCTCTGGTTATACTGCTTAGTTTACTCTGAAAATTTTATGGTAGTCTCTGTATGGTATGAGAGTGCTTTGATAAATATTTCATGATTTTTGGAACACTGCAGCTTTGTTATGTAACTTATGATTGAAATGTGGCTTGTTTCCTTGATTAAATTATATAAATTAATTGGTGCTTATGCTGGTGCTCTACCTTGGTAGTAAACTTGTTTATGGTATTCCTATGTTGTAAATAATCTGAAATCTGTTGTTTGGCATCATATAAGTCATGTTTTGGAATTTATGAAATAAGCACCTTGGCCCATGTTAAATACATATATTTAATTTGGTATGTGCATTGGCTCTGAAATTTTTATGGTGATGATCTGATGTTATATTTGTGCCTCTGTAATTTTTATAGATTTTTCTGAGCACTTTAACTAGTACCTTGCAATTATGCTCATATCTAGAAATAATTAATAAATGCCTTGTTAAATAAATGTTTTGGGGTTTTCATCTGGTGTTCTGGTAACCTTGTAATATGTTTGTGCTCATAAACCAAGTGGTTGGCATGGGGTATGTTTTGGCCATGTCATTAAATAATTAACTTTAGGGTTAAATGCTGTTCTGGACAGCAAGGGAGCAATTTAACTTTACTTAATGATAACTTGACTTTCTGTGAAACTTTCCTAAATCAAAGTTGTTCTAAACTTATTGGACTAGCTGTGGTTTAAATTTTAGGTCATTTGGCCAAGTAGTTTAAAAGTTATAGCTGTTCCAAGTTGGGTTCCAGAAATAGGTGTTCTCTGTTTTTCTGGGACAGAACCTGGAACTTTGTTTAAATGACTGGGTAATTTTATGAATCCTGCTGTGATGTTTGAAGATGATTTGTATACAATTTCATAAGCTTTCCAGAATGTCTTCACTTATATTTGTTGGACTTGTCTATCATTAGTTATGATTTATTTACTGAGTATACTTGTTTTGTGTTGCTTGCTGTTTAGTAGCATGATAGGTTTTGGGTTACACTAACTTGTTTACTTGTGTGAGCTTGTATAACTTTTGCTCCGTAAATGAGTGTCCAGTGAGTTGCTTGTGTTATTAAGCATTCATCTGTCGCATGTGCACCTTCTCATTCCTCGAGCATGCAATAGGTGCACCGGACGTGGCAGTTTCCTTCGAGCTCCAAGCGAACCCCGAAAGCCAGGAAGGCAGCCAGGAGGTGGAGGTCCAGCAAGCCGGACTCGAGGAGCCCGAAGAAGAAGTTGAGTGCCCAAATCACGAGCCGGCATCGTTCGTGAAAGGCAAGCCCCGGAGCATTCTAAGTCTCCCTTTATCTTCGAAAGTTTGCTTAATATGTTATATCTATTGCTGCATTAAGTTTAGGAGTTGTGATGAAAACCTTGCTGCACTTTACTCCATCCTTGTCCAGATAATTCATCCTACCTGGGTTATAGAGTTAGGATCGAGTAGGAGCTTAGCCATGCTTTAATCGGTAGAAGTCGGGTGATGACCTGTCACCTGCGCGATTTAGGGTTATGTCAGATCACGATGGTCTATATGTGCTATCGTGGATGGAACCTGAGTAAATTGACTTAAGCCGGGCGGAGTTTTGCAAGTTTGTAGTAACTCCGTCTGTGGCAGCTAAGGACCGATCGTTGTACGTCCTCTTGTCATGTTGAATGCATGCCTAACACTTAGTTGGCCGGATAACTCGTTCCGACCGCGAAGCCGAGTAGTATGACTCAGGCCGGAAGACCGGCAAGTATAAAGTGCGCACTACCGGAGGAAGTGCGGTGTACGGGGGACCATTGGCGTAAGCCCAAAGGCAGGTGAGTTAAAATTCCTGACCTCCCTGGCAGAGTGGTAGCCCTGGGAGTGCGGCGCTGATCAGAGCCGCGATTCCTGAGTTGTACCAAAGGTGACCCGTTGGCTCTCCGGCAGGGGATGCTTGGGTGAGTGCTTGGAATAACCCTACAGCTGGATAGGAATTCGATTCGAATCACCGTCTCTCCCGGTTAGTGAGAACTTGACAGAGCAGCGGCAAACGTAGCATTCACTAATGAAGTTGGTTCATGATAATGATGATAGCAAGAAGAACATATGATGAATTTGATATGGTTATTATTGATTGTAATAATCAAGTGATGTGCTGTAGTACAGGTGCTAATCTAGTGGTAGGCTGATGATAAATAAATATGATGCTCTCGAAATAATTCAATTGCAATTTAAGCTTTTGGCAAAAGGTGAGTCACCCAGCTCCACTTGATGTTTAGCCTTGCATGATCCTTGGTGTCTTTTATGTTTTACTAGACGGGTAAGTCTAGCTGAGTACATTCTCGTACTCAGGGTTTATTCCCACCTGTTGCAGATGACATCTTCTATGACGGTTTCTGCAAGACCTGTCTCCATCCCGCTGGGGATGAGGACTAACCGTTGGGCACGGTTCTCTAACAATCTCGTCTCTGATGCTTTTGGAAGGATGGCATAGACTCTGGCAGTAACAAAAACTTGTGAACTGAACTTTGAACAAGTGTGTGTAATTATTTTGCTTCCGCTACTCCGAACTTGGGTTGTAATAACTTAATGACTCCGATGTGGTGCCGCTTTGCCGGCAATGAATGACTATGTAACATCCGCTGTGTTTATGTTGAACTATTACGATCTTGGTTTGTTGCGAGTTGGTTTGAAGTCCTTCGTGATTTCGATTGACTACCGGGATTATATGGGCTCAAGTTTAGAAACTTGATTGCTTGGCGATCGTTTCTGCACTTGAACTCTTATAATTTGGTCGGTTCTGTGACAACATGGAAATGGGAGAACTGATCTACGCTCTAACTTAACCTAGATAGATAGGTAGGTGTAAGTAGGAAAGATGGTAGAATTGAATAAGAACAATATTAAAGGTAAGATAACAATGGGTGATAATATGGGAATAGGGAGTAGAGCAATCTAGTATATGGGTGATGGTAGGAGAATAGAGAGGATAACTAGGGTTTCTCTACTTCAAAGGGGTATGTCTATGTCTGGGACGAACCACGTGATAAGAATACACCACAAATGATGCTTATCCATAGGCCGATAAACCATACCAGTCCTGCTAACGGGAGGTGGACTACAGAGGACCAACGTAGCTGTCACCTACGCAGCCTACCACACGATCCGGCTAGATAGGGGATATCCACAAGTAATCTAGGTCTAAGCACCACGCTTACACCTATACTACAACTGTAACCTATAGGGTCGTACAGATTAAAAGTACTCAAAAGAGTTGTGAACCTGAACATACATGGATAGTAATTGCATAATGAAATAGAAGTAGATTACCAGAGTCATCCCATTAGCAAGCTTGATTAGAGCTTGATCATGGTGAAGTACAACCGGAGGAAGAACCGACAGGCCGGCCTCTCCTCCAATCCTCCCTCGCTCTCCATCTCGCTACGATCTAGATCTACTCTAGTTTAGAGAAGAGAGGAGAGCTCTCATCACCAAACCCTAGTTTTTGCTCTATCTATGAATAATGAATAGGGGACGAAGAGGTGTCTCCTCCAGGGGCCAGGGGGCCTGCTTATATAGCCCCTCCAAGTGAATGTGGGCCGTCGGATCAAACCGACCTTAATTGCACGGTTTTCCTTAATCCTTTAGGTCAGTGGAGCATAGTCCGCGAGGCAGAGTCTAATTGGTCCAGATGATAGGGCGGGCGCCCAAGGGGGGAGGGCGGGCGCCCTGTCCCCGAGCCCGCTCGGCTTCCCGTTCGTTCTCGTGGCTTCTGGAGTCTTCTAGATGATTGAAAATTGCTGCACACGTTAATATCTCTATGTAAACCAGACGTGTGGGCCTTTCCTCCATATTTTCTGATAACCCCCTGCAGAAATAGACAAACACCAAAACTCGTGAAATTCTGTCAGATAAAACCCTAAGTCTTGGTGTATCTGGATCCTTTTCTTTGTTTATTTGATGATTAAATTTGATACTTAAGGACCGTCAACAAGCCCTCACCGTGGCTAAGCTGTTCTAGAAGGTATCACGCCACGTTAACGGGTGTTTCCATCTCCTTTCGTCACTCAGAGTCTCATGCGCTTGCTTTTTTTCTTCAGATGCGAGCAGGTCCGCCGGAACAATCTCGTTGAGCCTAGAGCACCCGCCCGAAGACACCGCCACCGTCGCCAGCACCCTCAGCTGCCTCTCCCGCCGCGGTGACGTGAGCACCATGCTCCTTGCTCTTCTCCGAAGCTCCCTATCACGTTATTTCGTGCTCTACCGAGCCCTCACGGCCGGCCTATGTGCGACCGATGCGGCCGTCCGCCATGCGTGTGACCGAGGTAGAGAGAGAGGAGTAGAGCATGCACGGGTGGTAGCAATGGAGTCGCGGGGTTGAGGCGAGGCTGCTGCGCACTTCAGCGTGGGCTAGGAACCCCGCTAACGGCGACTGGAAGCGCAGCCAAGCTGCTGGCAGCATGGGAGACGAAGCTGACAGGGGGGGAGGGCGCGCGCAGCGCGTGGGCTGAGCGGATGGGCCAGACTGCGGGCCGAGGTACTGGACCGCCCGCGGCACAGTGCCTTTTTTTCCTTTTTGTGCAAATTTGATTTATGTTTGATTTTGTGTAGAAAATTATGTACTGATCCAAAAATAATGAAAATATTTGAGTATGTTCTATGCAGTGAGTAGAACATAGGAAAAATATTAAATTTCATTTTCTGATAAGTTGAACCTATATAAAAATTGTACCCTTTATTTAGTAAATAAAGTTTCCATGAATTTTAGGAATTTATTAATATGTCCAAAAATCACTAAAACTTGTGAGATGTCTCTGAATATTACTCCCTAGCTTCACACAAAGTTTGGTGGCATTTGGATAATGTTTGAATAAATTATGGATATACCCCTAATTAGTAATTTAATAATAATCCTAAAATAGTTAGACAATAATTAGTTTAATTTCCAAATTAAGATTTGAGTGATTTTGGGATTGTGTGATGACCTAAGGTCATTAACCTTAATGACCTTTGGCATTTAATTATTGTTTGGTATTAATACTTAATTATTGTCATTAATTCCCAATTAACGATTAATTAAGATAAAAAGGATTAATAATTAGTTTAATGGGGATGATTGTAAACTAAGAAAGGCCTTAGCTTACTGATGCAACCTCTTGGGTAAAAACACTAAAATAATAAACAACTTTAACTACTCCTTAGCCTATCTTTGCACTGAGAAGGAAAGTTGTACTCAACTAAATCCTTCTCATATGTCATAAACATATCATGAGCATACATCATTTTGCGTATAGTGCACGTGACCGAAGGAACGACCGTTGAACCGAACCCCGAGGTTGGTGTTCCGTTCGAAGAAGTTGGATCCGAGACTTGGGAAGTCTCCGAGGAACCCACTCAGCTCTGCAACCAAATCTTTTATCCCTTATGAATTAAAAATGCTGCATTACGTAGTCAAGAATTGGGTTTAACCTACTTGTTGCATTTACTACCTTGATATTTGTTATCTTGTCCTTGGCACCTGTTTTAGTTTAAAATTGCGTAGCAATGCTTAGCCCTGCTTACTAGATAGGTTTTCAAATAATAAAGTTTGAAGGGTTATTGTGGAATACTTTTATGGTCAATGATGTTTCAACTTGAGACCGGTCGGCGGACTTGCTTTAAGAATAGAGTCTTAAAGTAGTGTCTCCAACGGTGTTTATTAAGGACCGATCTGTTGATGGCCTGCTGGGTTGAGAATTTATAGTACTAGCCACTTGCCCTCGGTAAGCCCGGTCTTGTGATTCCTCGATGACAGCGGCTACTCGCGCACTTGGCGTGGAGCGATGGCGAGAGTAGCGTGTACCCTCCTAGCAATGGGCTGGACGGTGGAGTACTGTGCTCTCGTGTGCCGCGAACCCGGTCAGATCTTGGGAGAGCTAGATTTGGGTTGACATATGCAAGATTCAGTTCTACATATGTCGGGTGGTTAGGAACTCTAGCTGGATTGCTAAGCGGTTCGAATCGTTATTGCTCCCCGATTGGGAGACTGCATTCCTTCGACCCTCATCGTAGTTAATCATGCAACTGAATTAAGAAATGGGGAAAAGGGAAATGTCTCATGAAGTTTGGATCCAAATTCCCAGACTCAGAGTGACATGAAGCTATGGGCATCGGATGCATAATACTTTTATTATGGACTAGGAATTTACAAACTTGTGTGTAAAAAACAACTAGATAGACTGTCCTCGAATTCCTCAGCCTCTCAAGGTGAGCAATTTGTGGCTAAAACTTGAAAGTAAGGATGCACTAGTAGTAAGCTTTTATGCAAAAACAACTTGGCTTCTTGCTCAGCCACTCCTTGTCTACCCTAAGCCTGCATTCCTAAGTTCTCTTTTTCTGCCAGGTAAGTCTTGTTGAGTACCCCGGTACTCAGGGTTTTATAACCCCTGTTGCAGGTGAAGTTCAGGAGTCGACTTGTTTCGGACCCTATTGTGTGACCATCGTCGAGGTTGACGATGAGGAGGAATAAGCGTGACCCATGGGCAGGGTCTGTAATCTTGTAATCTTTGTAATATGGTTAAAGTTGCTCCGCTGGACCTGGCTTGTAATAGCACTTTATCTAAGTCTTACTTTGATGAACTATTTTTGTAAATTAAGTTATATAATGCTTCCGCTGTTTTACTCTAAAAGGATATTTTGGTTATATATCGTCTGTGATACTACAATGTATTCGCAATGAATGATCCTGGTGTTAATGTGGTCACTTGCTATCCTGTAAGGGCGAGAAGAAGTTCTCGTTTATTGACCATTGCTAGTGGTCAGGACGAGTCCTGTTGTTACGCTACAAGTAGCAGTGGAATGGATGTCTTGGGACACTCATCGGACTTCTAGAGTAGATGGATCCCCGACATCACCGTCAGAGGTCCTTGGGACAATGACAGGTGTCGGTGGGCCCAACTACTTAGGAGGTTCTGCCACATAAGTAGTCCATACTTATAGAAATGCTAAGTTCTAAACAAGTACTAGAGAGACATTAACTAGCAATTTCATCATCATTTCCATAGGAAGGATAGCACACATGAAGCATATATATAAAAAGGAAATAAAGCAAATAAATATTTTTTTTGGACTTTTTTATGCAAGAAGGAAACAAACAAAATGCAATAAAACAAGAATTAAAATAGGGGGGGTTGGAAACTCACCTTGGATAAACTTACCTTAGTGGGTGAGAGAATCTCCCCCAAGCTTGCCTTCTTGCTCACTGGGGTGGTTGATACCCAAACCACTGGTCCCATCAGTAGTCACTCTTAGCTTGGAGGCTTTGGGCCATGTCCAAGTTCTCTTGCATGAGCTGCAAGGTGGTCTACTGTCCAATGCTGATGTTCTCCATATCGCTGATGAGTGTCTCCATTTTGGACGGTGGTTGGCACCTCCCCCTACCATGAGGGCAAGGGGTGCGCGCTGCTGAAGACGTCCTGGAGTGATGAGGTGTTTCCATGTGGATGGAGTTCACCTCATCCTCCTCAGCATAAGAGGGACTAGCTTGCTGTTGAGCAGCACGGGACAATGCTCTTGTCATCCTGTTGTCCCTCCAACAGGGTTGGCTCTATTCTCTCTTCCTAGCCTCATGGTTAGTGATGAAGCATTATACAACCAAAGGTCCTCATCGGAGAGAGAGACCTCAATAGGATGGTTCCCATAAATATTTTAAGGCCATTTCTAGGATCTCTCTTAATCAAATTAGCACTCCTAAACATCTGCTCACCTAAGAGAGATCTATCATCCTGGATGTACTCTACTTCATTTGTTTCAAGCAATCCCATAGATTCAGCAATTCTGGTGATAAGTGAAGTAAAGTATAGGGGCATGCTAGGTGCATTGGAGGAAATCCAGAAAGGTACTAGCCACTTGATAGGTGAAAATCTGATTTTATTTACCATGGCATAAATGATTTGCAATTCTTTAAAGCCTATATCATCCACACTAGTACCAGGGAAGAGATTGACTACGATCCAAAAGTACATGAATCTTAAGGTTTGGTTATGGATTTGGACAGGTAATCAACTTCTAGAACTTAGCTAAGTCAAAATTTTGCAAAGCATGATCTATGTCTAGCTCACAATCTTGATGAAAGCCTAGACATGTACTCAGTTCACTCCAAGTTAAACAGTAATCTTTGTTGAACATGCAAAAAGTTACTCCCTCATCGTTTGATTTTAGTGTGGCAATAAAATCTTGAGAGAGTAATTTTATACCGAATTTAGGAACTTGCCAAAATCCACCCCAACCAATGGTATAAAAGACGGTAGGAAAGTCGGTGCTCATACTTGATTGGTCCAAGAGTTGCTCATCAAAGACAGTGGTGTGGTTGAAGCCGCAAGTGCGAAGGGTGTAGAGCTTCCATAGCCCTTCATGAGTGAGCAAGAGGTTGTCGTGGGGCTCCAGCATCCTATCAGCAGGGATGAATGGAACAAGTGTGTGCAGTTGTTCCTCCTTCACTCTCTCATGGCTCCTACTCTCGGAGTGGTGAGAGCTCGAGGATGAGCCATCACCCTTCCTCTTCTTGGTGAACTTGGTGGAGATGAATTTCTTCATGCTAGCTTCATAAGTGAACAAACAAGACCAAGCTTCCTACTATACTACTATGCAGAAGGGAAATGTTTTTTGGGGTTTTTTGGGTTTATAGCTACTACTAAATTAAGCTTGAGAAAGCTTGGAACACTAAAGAGAAGAGAGAAGGCCAAGTGAGCTTGAGATGATTCTGCTGGTTGTGGTGTGGAATTGAGCTCACATTGGGGTGCTATTTATAGGGGTGAAAGGGCCTGACAATAACCCCCATAGGGCAGGTCGGCCGACCAGGGTTCACCCCCTTTGAAGCATACCTTCAACTATGGACAGGGAACCTAGCCTTGTGGGACCAAAAGCATGGTCGGCCGACCATGGCTTTTGTCCCCCACCACTTTAGTCATGATGTATTGGGTTGTCTGATAAAGATGGTGGTGGTGCTGACCTAAAGATGCTGCTGGTTGCCTCGGGTTCCCATGTTTAGTGTTTTGTGAAAGAGAAAAGGAGAAAGCAAAAGAGAGGACAAACACCAAAGTGATTCCCATGGACCATCGGGACCCTTAGTCATGCATTGTTACTCCCTATGCTAGCTTTGGCTGTTGTCATGTTCCCTAATGCATCAAAGTGCTTAAAGTAGCATCCTAAGCTAAAGACATGAGCATTGGACCATCCCACCTCGAATTCTGGCTAGTGTGTTGAGCATGGGATCCTTTGACATCATCACTGGGAGGTAGCAGGATGCCTGGTGGCACCAAGGCCAGGTCGGTCGACCTGCCTTTTGGACAACCAGGGTATCTAATGCCCCTCCTAGGATTCTTGCTTCTAGCTAGAGTGGAGGGAGAGGTGGTCGACCCACAAAGCTAGGTCGGCCAACCTGGCAATGTTGTCCCCACTAGCTCACTTTTTTCTAATCACTCTTCTCAAGTTTTATTATTTACATCTAAGTTATTTGGTCAAAAAAATTTTGCAAAAACTTGTAAATATTTTTTTAGTAAGCATGCAATTGGGAAGCAAAATTTAAATGCAGTAAATAAGTACGAGATAACTACTGACATAGCTAGTCAGCGGAGGGCTCCATGTTTTAGGTCCATAGAGCAGGACCTCTCCGTCGGGTTTCATTCTGTGGACGCCTCGGTTGGTCCCGGAGACAGGGACCGTGTAGGCATCTCCTTCTCCTGCCATTCCTTTTTGGAATGTTCTGCTTGCTTGGCGGGTTCCTCCTTTTGTTCGGCCTTTTTGGCCAACTTGCCTTTTTTGTACCTCGGGCGGGATTTGCCGCGAGGTTTCTCCTCTGGTTTCGTGTCCTTTGGCTGCATGTTAGTTTTATAGACATTGAAAGGACATTTAATCCTCTTACCTGCGAACTGTAGATGGATCTGGCCAGACCCGACATAGATGACAACGTTCACCGTGTTCAGAAATGGCCGTCCCAGGATGATGGAGACGTCGATGTTCGACCCCATGTCGAGGATGACAAAATCAGCAGGGGCATATTCATCTTGGATTTTAACCAAGATGTCCTTAGCGACTCCCTTCAGGAACCAAATGGTTTGGTCCGCTATCTGCAATCTCATAAAGGTAGGGAGCAAAGCACCCCCTAACAGATTTTCGTAAATTACCTTGGACATGATGTTGATGCTTGATCCAAGGTCGCAGAAGATATTGTGGAAGAGCTGTGGTCCGATCTTGCAAGTGATGGTTAGCATGCCTAGGTCGTCCTTCTTTTGTGATGAACACGAGATCAAGGAGATATCCCCAATTTGAACGGACTGGAGGCTTACCATACTTCGTAGAGACTATTTTAATGGACTCAAGCGGGTCCTTAGGTTTCCCTAGGATCCTACCTTGCTCATATGATGGGACAGCTGCAGCTAATTGAGCTAACTGTCTTCTAACATTTTATTCAAGCTCAATTGATTCTTAATGGCAAAATTAAAGTTGTCCATTTTCTCACTAAGGCTTTCTATGATCTTGTAATTAGCCACAATTCTCTTATTGATATTATCATTAATTTTAGTTTGGCCTAGCACAAGATCTTTAAGAGAAGGTTGGTTACCAAAGGAATTACTAGAATTATTATTGTAACCCATACCTTGGCCTGGTAGAAGGGGCGTAAACTCCATTGTTGTTGTTGGGGCTGGTTCCCATTGTTGAAGTTGTTGTTGATGTAGTTCACCTCCTCCTGGGTCTCGGGGCAGTTATTGGCCGAGTGATCATCTCCTCTGCATACCTCGCACCATGGATCAGTTTCCACAGCACGAATAGAGGCAGGGGTCTGGATGGCCTCAATTCCCTTTTTAGAGGAAGATTCCTCTATTTTCTTCATAAGGAGGTCCATCTTGGCAGAGAGCATGTCCACCTCATTGAGGGCGTGGACACCTTTCTTCTTGGGCTGGAGGAGCTCCTTATTCCATCCTTGGTTGATGACCATCTTTTCAATGAGGTCCTTGGCATCCTTGGCATTGTTCTGCAAGAATGCCCCTCCAGCTGAGGCATCAAGGTGACTATGGGCCATGCCACTCAGCCCGTGGTAGAAACTTTAAATAATGAGCCATTCATCTATCCATGATGAGGACAAGCGCGAATGTACTCATTGAGACGTTCCCATACTTTAGGAATCGTCTCGTCGGACTATTGCTGGAAGCTCGAAATATTCCCATGCAGGGCACTGGTCTTGCCTGCTAGGAAGAACTTCTTGAGGAAAGCACTGGCACAATTGTCCCAAGATGTCACTTCACTCTTGTTGGCCTAGAACCACTCCTTCGGCTTCCCCAAGAGTGAAAATGGGAAAAGATGAAGGCGGATGGCGTCCGTCGTGACGTTCTTGATGGTGAAAGTGTTGCACACCACCAAAAAGTGTTGAAAATGGTCATTGGCATCCTCATGTGGCTTCTCACAGAATGGATGGGCTTGCACCATGTTGGTCAGTGCAGGCTTCATCTCAAAGGTCGCATCGCCCAAGTTCAGGTTCGGGCCCGTAGCGACAAAGTCAGCTGACGGGACGAGAACTCAGCGATGGTCTTGTAGGCCATGACTGCCTCAACAACTAGTGTGGGACTTCCTTCCACGAGCAGTTCGGTCTTTGTGATGAACCTTTGAGGAGAGCTTGATGGCGTCTAGTTCCCCTGAACAATTGCTCAGGATCTTCAACGAAGTTTGACGGCAATTGAAAACCGCTCATGCACTGCCTAGATTCACGATAACGAGAAACAACACAAGTGAAGGGTAAGCCCCTAACACTAATGGATACTGAGATTTTAGAGTAGACCACGGATTCTAATTTATTAGAGATTCCAAGTACGACACTTCCCGGCAACGGCGCTAGAAATGCTTGTTGGCAAATCTTAACACACACCGGCTAGAGTAAGATGTGACAAATATCTAGAAATGGTGGCGCCTAACCAGCACTGCTTAAATTCAAGCCTGAGCTGTTACTAGGATAGGTTGTTAGGCTACCCTAAGCAACTGCTCCAGAAATGCTAAGCAATGCTACACTCTAGTGGCGATGCAAGACGTACCAAGGGTAACTCTACAAGTGCATAGGTACCGCTATAGCACTTCAACCATGGTGAGTATCCACGGTGTCATAATTTATAGTTCGATCACGGGAAGCGGACTAAGACTCTCTAATAAATATATGGGTGGATATCCGTAGTTTGTGTCTACTCAATCTAAGTTCACTAGTGCTAACAGGAGCGTAAGAGTAGCAACATAAATAATAGATAAGTTAGATAAAGGTAAGTAAAGATAACTGGTAGCGAGCTAGCTAGGTGGGAGGACAACGAGTAAGGACTCATATGTATCTAACTCTACTTCCGTGTTCTAATCCAAATCAATGTAAATGACTCAACTAGTAGACTAGTATCCAAACAGTCGTGTGTGGTGGAAGTCGACTGCAATAGGAGGACGAAACTCCTATCCAAGCGGACTTTTGACTTATGGGCGCCTACAGACCATACCCGACATGAATAGAACCTACTAGGTAGCAGAGGCCTATCACGCTTCGCCGCTGCCAGCTAACACGTTTGATACAGTGGTATACACTAATAAGCACAAGCCTAAGCACCTCGCTTACACTAGTCTTATAACTTCAACTATCACGTAAATAGCAAAAACCCATAATGGTAGTGAAACATACACAAGGTGTTGAAGACACTAATCTAACTAAGGCAGCTACACTAATAAGACTAAGGCACAACACTACTACAAGTATAGCAATGCACTAAGAAATACTCAAAGTAAAGACTTGAAGTAAATACTTAGTAAAGTAAAGAAAGGCTATATTGATATAAAGAATGTAATACAAGAGAAAAGGTATATGAGCTATACTAGACTCTCTAGAAGACAGCCCCTGAGACCCGAGCTTCGCTCGACTTGACTCTAACTCCCACTCTAGACTAGACTAGACTACACTTGATCTCCCAGGTGTGATTTGGAAATAAAATATGGAGATGAGAGATGGAAGATGTCTTGGGAAGGTGGACCCCTCCTTATATAGGGGTGAGAGAGGGGGTGCCACATCAGCGATCCGCATGCTCCTTCCTTCTCCACCCTTGGATGCACCGACCTCCCAACCGCCTTAGATGGACGGTTGGGGCATTGCCACACATGGTAAATGTGAGGAGGGTCAGTGGGAGTGAACCGACTCCACATGGGGCCCACCTATAGGTCGGCCGAACTGCCATCAGGATGACAGTGGGTCCCACTGACCTTCTGGAAGGTCCTTAGGTTGGTGGGAGGCTGGGCCAGGTGGCATGACCCAATTAGTTGGTCGGCTGACCAACCTTTGGGGCCCCTGGCCCACCACTGGCCTCCTGGTGGTGTCCCCACTTGTCATGTGAAGTGTTGTCCAAAGTTGAGTCTAGTTGCACACTTGCTTGCTTCCATGAGGGCCCAAAGATCCATGTGCTAAGTGTTTGAACCGTTGAGGGCCAGCACACTTGGATCCAAGGGTTGGGATTGATTCCTTGGAGTATGCCATGGCTCATGCCATGGAGGGGAGCCCCTAGTGGGCCCAAACCATGGTTGGCCAACTGAGGTTATGGGGCCCACAGGGCTCACTTCCTTCTTCCCTACATTGAACAAGCTAAGAGTATAAGTACAACTTTATTAGTGATAAATATGTTCATGTGATGCTTGTCCTCCTTCAATTGAGGACTGTTGACGGGCTTTCGAGTATATATAACTAGGTGTTATTTTCCATCAACAGTGAACAATAAACCCTAACTAGAATCCTACTCATAAGAGGGACAAGTCACTTGATAAAAGATATAAGATAAATAATGATCAATCATCAAAAATATATAAATATCATAGCACTTCTAGTCATAGTAATAGCTAGCCATTGGATAAACTTAGGAAGAAATACTAAGGTTATTCTATAACTACGTCAATGAATAACTCTAATTAGTGCAACTACATCTAGCAATCATTGTTAAGTCAACCATATATCATAATCACATGTAAAGAGGCATCAACTAATGAGGATATTAAGACGCAACCGTCACCTCCTTTGCGACCGCGCCCAAGCTTGTCCTATGTACGGGGGGGTGGACTACAAAGAAACCAACGCATCTATTACCTGCAAGGACTACCACACGACCTGGCACATCAGGGTGCCCTCGCAGATAAACAAGATATCTAGACACCACGTCTACATATTGTCTACCATCTACCACCAATTGATTGGGTAAACGCTATATGAGTAATTACATGAATTCAATAAGATCAAACCAACTATCCTAGACATATAATCAAAGTAGACAATGACTATTGCAATTAAGAATATATAAGATATTAAGAACAATGTTGCCTGAATAATAATATTGAATAAAATAAGAGAAAGGTACTAGAGCTACACTAAACTATGCGCTCCAGACAAACGCCAGGGGCTCCGAATCCCGCTGAAGAACTAGAACTCTTCAACTTCTAATCTAACTAGGCTAAAACTATGAACAAGAGAGGCTCTGATGAACTAGAGAAGGCTCTTGATGAATGGATCTCCAAATGACTTGATGCCTTCAGGGAGGGGGGTCTGCCCCTTTATTTATAGCCCGGTGGGGCCGACGTGCACCACAGGATCAAACCGACTTAACCAAGGGCTAAGATGACTCCTTGTAGGCGGTGGAGGAAGCTTCTAGAAGGGGGGCCAAACCCCTAACAGGGGGGCGCCGAGCGGCACCATAGTGGGGCCGGCCGGCCCCACCTGGCGGCCTGTGGCACCCGGTTTCTTCTGGTGTCTTCTAAAGTCTTCCCACGTCCCGTTCGTGATCTTTTTTATGGCGGATAAGTTTTGTGTTTATTTTGCACTTGAATTCCTCTTTTCAGCTTTTCTAGAAATAGACCTTGGAAAATACAGAATATGCAAAACTCATGGAAATTGTCAGTTTAAACCCTAGACTAGTGTGTTTTCATGTTCTCCTTCGGGTTTAAAGTTCTAACAAAAGTTGATGTTATCGACCGTCAACATCAAGCAAAAGTTGATTGATAAAAATGAGCATTAGTGACCGTCAACAAGTTCCCCTAAGCTTACCCTTTGTTAGTCCCTTAGCAAAGCCAATCTTAACAATGGATAAGGAGTTGCTACAAAACTTTCACACCTCAAAATTACACATGTGTTCAAACCAGAATTCATCCTTGGATTGTATTTAACTATTCTGACTTTCACACTTACCCGTATTACCTTCAACTATGGAGCTTGTAGCAATGACTTGGGTCTTGCGCAATTGAAAGATAGAATAATCAAGTCAAGCTTTGCATCTCAAGTTCTTTGATCAACCTTCATTCTAGAGTTTTTTTGTAAGTTTTCAAAATAAAACTCAGAGATTCCATTATATGACCCTTTCTAGTGTCTTATATGTGATATTTGTGGATCCTTACCAAGGCGATGATATTATTTTGCCTTCTCTCTTTCACTTAGAAGTGGTATTTTTAGAATAAGGCAGGGTAGCATCAAGCCTCCTCTCTATTACCCTATAACTAATAGGCTTATATGGAGCTCAGGGTAATTCAAGGATGTAGCATACTAACCTTGCATGTGTTGTGATATGAACCTGCTAGGGTTTCTGCCCGATCTTTCAATGAGAGGCGCTAGATCAACATGCGTGTCTACAAGCAAGTAGCAAAAGCTAAACTTGAACTAATCAAAAGCCAAACCCTAATGTAGGTGGTAGTATATAGCCTAAGGGACATCTAAGGACCCCTCTTCACATCCATAAGGTGCCATAACATGTTACAAGGCCCAACAGCCCAAAAGACAATGACGCAACACCCTGACATATTGTGGACGTCAAGTGGTTTCAATTAATCCCATTGACTCCAAAGGAATTTAGGCCTCAAACCAAAGACATTAGTTAGCTTATGAAATTATCTTACCATCCATATATGGATCATCAAAAACAGAATTCAGATGTGTCCTGGGTGTCTGTTTTACTATAGACTACACTTGGAGACCGAGATGGACTCGAACTTGATAAGGATTGGGCCTCTGACTTGGCTTGAATGAACTTTCTGACCTTCTAAGGTGGTGGCCAAGGAAGAGGACATCCAAGGGCTCCCTTTGTGGGTTCTTCTTGTCCTTGGGGCGTGCTTCCACTTGAGCCAGGGTCCCAAAGATAAAAAACATACCCATGATGATGATGTAGCTCTTTGCGGAAACAATGACATAATAATCATGATGATTTGGTGCCCTCGCCGGTGTGATATTGTTGGTGCAAAAATTTGCTTCTTGCTCAATAATCTTGGTGGCTCATAGAGGGTGTGTAGAAGCTGGAGTTGTAGACCTCTTGAGCCTCAACGCACGAGCTTAGCTTGGTGATTTTAAGTCTGAGGCGTGCCAGTGAATTTGACGTGAAATTGACAAGGAAGAAGAACAAACGTCAAATGATAGAACATAACGGTTGTTGCCAGACAGTTCAATAATATATGGCTCAAAAAAGCCATCAACCATAGAAAATTAACTAAAAAGTCAACTCCTAATGATGATGCAATAATATTGCATTATGACATTTGTGTTAAGTTATTTTGAAACATTATTGAGCATTTGAGTTACAAACAAAAGTAACTGAATCGGCTATTTAGCCGATACACTTTTTGTATGCAGGATAGAGTTTACGCATATTTATCCTCTTACTCATTAAATAAACATTAACTTATTAAAACTGGTCTAAAGGCCTACAATTTTAACAAGTTACTTTCATAAATGTATTCAATTTATATTCATCTGTTGTAAAGGCTAGCGGGCTTTAATAAACTCAACACAAATTACTAATCTGTTTAATACTATAACTGGATTCATACATGTGTGCTATTCACCAAAGCTTAACTGGATCGGCTATCCATGAAGCACGAACAAGACATTATTGCCCGTGTCTTTGATGATGTAAACTATCCCCATGAACAAAAATACTGCTCCCTGAAGCAGATTTATCTTATTTTGTCTTTGTCAATCAAGTCTCTATTATCTCAGTAATATTGCCCATCGAGGCAATCTAATATAACTCTAGATCAACAAAAACATTGTTTTCTTGTTTGATTTTAGCCCTAAAGGCAATACTTATCGTATCAGCTATATTTAGTTACAACACTGAATTTTACACTGAAGGCGATACTCATTGTATCGGCTATTTTAACTGTCAAAATCTCTGAATTTTTGTAGTGAAGGCGATACTTATTGTATCGGCTATTTTAAAATTCTTCCTAACTGTCTTGATCAATCAGAGTAGGTCAACCCAAACACTAGGGTAATACTTCTTAAAATATTTCCCATTGACAGCTCTAAAATATGGCCAGGTGACCATTTACCAAATTTGTTATCTTTAGATCCAATCGGCAAAATCACTTTTGAGACCAATTCGCCTTCACTAAATTTGTTCTCTCGTACCTTCTAATTATAGAACTTGGCAATTTTGATCTTGTGATCCTTAATATTTTCTAAAGCTTTTAGCCAATGATAATTCAGATCATCTAAATTATCCAGCATAAGATCCCTCTAGTCATCGGCTATTAACTTATACTGCTGTGAAATTCTCTGAGATCGTACATTAATTTCCCATGGTAACACAGCTTCATGCCCATAAATTAATTAATAAGGTGAACATTTAGTTGATCCATGACAAGCCATCCTATAGGACCAAAGAGTTTCACTGAGTATTGAATACCATTTTCTCACATGCTCTTTGATCTTTTTCTTTCTAATCTTGATGAGAATTTGATTGGATGCTTCAGCCGGCCCATTGTCTTGAGCATAATAAGGGAATAATTAATCAGCTTTAAACATCTTCCCTTGATTTATTGTAATAGACTGAGGAACTCCAAATCTATAAATGATATGTTCTCAAATAAACTCAATCACATTAGTTGATGAAGCAGCTTTCAAAGGAACAGCTTCCACCCATTTGCTGAAATTATCTGTAGCTACCAATACAAATTTGTGCCCCTTACTTGATGATGGAAAAATTTGGCCAATCAAGTCTATCCACCAACCTTTGAATGGCCATGGCTTTACAATAGGATTCATGGCCGATGCTAGAGATTTCTAAATATTGCCGAACCTCTGGCATTCTTGACATCCTTTATAATATTTAAAACAATCTTCCAGCATAGTTGGCCAAAAATATCCTACTCTTCTAATCATCTATTTCATCTTGTGAGCAAATTAATATGCACCACAAACTCCCTCATGAATCTCTCCCATTAAAACCTTGGCTTCCTCTTGGTTAAGACACTTGAGGAGTACATCGTCAACTGTTCTATTTTATAGCTGATAATCAAGGAGTACAAATTTAAGAGCTTTATACCTCAATTTTCTTGACACTTGTTGTGATGAGTTCTTCAAATATTCAATGATATCTTTCCTCTAATCTTCTTCATCAACAACTTCATCAGCTAAAATCTCAACAATATGTCGATAGCTAGAAGCACTTTGAGCTAGTCGATTGGCTTCTTGATTCTGATTCTTAGGGATATGCTTTATAATAATAGATGAAAAAGAATTTAGAAGCTCTCAGCATTCTTCATAATATTTTCTCAATATATCATATTTGCATTCATATAGGCCAAGCAATTGATTAATCACTAATTGAGAATCACCACAAATTTTAACACACTCGGCCTTTACCTCATATAGAAGTTGATTTCCTTTAAGGATAGCTTCATATTCAGCTTGATCATAAGTAGATGTTGGGTTTATAGGAATAACATATTCAAAACTCATTCTTTTTGGAGAAATCAATACAATACCGACACCTCCTCCCTGCTTGCAAGTAGATCCATCGAAGAATAAAGCACAAGGGGTCAACTCCAACAATGTTACTTCTCCTTTCCAATGATGAGTAATAAATTTAGCTATAGCCTGACCTTTAACCGCCTTAGTCGATTCATACCTCAAATCATACTCTGATAATGCAAGAATCCACTTACCAATTCTCCCATTTAAGATAGGCATAGTGTCGGTGTTTCCCCCGGGGGGGTCACACCAACGAGTAAATTTGTATGCGTGCTCCCCTTCCCGGATGGTGATGCAAGAAGACACAGAGATTTATCCTGGTTCGGGCAAGAGAAGGCCCTACGTCCAGCGGGGGGAGAGAGTTTGTATTATCTTGCACCTAAGTGCTTGTACAGGGGCGAATACAAGCGTGGTATGTAGTGTGGAGCTCTACTACGTATGAGTGTGGTCCTGTGTTCTGTTCTTGTTCTATTCCTGAGTCCCTCCTTTTATAGTTCCAAGGAAGGTCCTAGGGTACATGTATAGGTGTAGGAATTGGAGTCGATAGCAGCATGGAGCGCTGACCTACTCGAGGTTTCCGTACCGGCATGACCTCGAGCCGTCCTGTTTTAATAGCCCGGTGATGATCACGCGTGCCCCTGCATTCGGCTCTGCGCGCCATCTTGGATTGGTTCGGCGGATGCACGCTTATATGGCTCGGTGGCAAGTCCGGCGGAGCGGTTATGGCGTGGTCAGTCGACGCCCGACTCGTCTCCAGGAAGGAGCCTGGTGAAGTCGAGGGTCGGACGCCGTACGAGGTATCGATGTCTGGAGCGCTGACCCTGGGTGTCTCGAGGGGGTCCCGATTAGACGTTCCATCCTTGTTTCCCGCGTCCTGACATGCCCTAGGTCGTTTGGTGGGAAGGCTGCAAAAAGAACGATGGGACAGAAGCCTCCCGTGACCCGTGTGTTAGGTGGGGAAGCGTCAGGTGCATTAAATGCCCTGGCTCTCGTGCGCGCGTCAGGCGGCGGACAGTGTCCTTGCGCTCGACGCCTCTCGGTTCGCTCGAGCCCGCTTCCGTATTCGACGGCAGTTGTCGCTCGAGCCCTGACCGATTCGCTCGACGCTATTTCCGTCTTCGAGGCTGCGACCGTCGATGGCCGCGCGTGTGTACGGATGGTCTCGTTATACGCATTGGTGAGGGTACCCCTTGTTGATACCCTCGACACATAGACAATATTTGTTTAATCACATCAAACTTGGACACTATTGTGCATTAAAAAAATAATAAATAGTGACGAAGTTTAGTGCATGGAAAGTATAAGCATAAACATAGCTTTTCAATAGGAGAATATCTGGTTTTTGGATCAAATAATCTTCTACTCAAATAGAAAATTACTCTTTCTTTCCCTTCAAATTGTTGCATTAAAGCCGATCCAATAGTATGGTCACTGGCTGCTACGTACAACTTAAAAGGCTTCCCCTTGTGAGGAAGAATTAGAACTGGTGGAGATTTCATATATTCGTTGATTTATTCAAATGACTTTTTTTGTTCATTTCCCCACTTGAACTCTTGATCATTCTTCAATTTCAACAATGTAGAGAATGACATAATCTTAGTTGATAAGTTTGATATAAACCTTCTAACGAAATTAAATTTGCTGATCAGACATTGTAATTCAGTTTTTGAAGTTAGAGGTACTGTCTTACTGATCGATTCAAAACTTTTCTGTCCAACTTCAATTCCTCTCTCATGTATCATGAAACCCAAGAATTGTCTAGTTGATACTCCAAATGCACACTTGTGTGGATTCATTCTCAACCCATGCTTTCTTGCACACATAACAGTTTCTCTATGATCTTTTAAATGCTCTTCATATCCCTTGGATTTCACGACTACATCTACATAGATTTCAGCAATCTTGCTGATTAACTCATGGAAAATATAGTTCATAGCTCTTTGATAAATTGCACCGTGTAATGCCGTAAAAATTGTTTTCCTGGAAATAGAGCTAAAATGATTTTTTATGAATTTTTGTGCTCATGAAACATAGGAAAATAATTTTTTTCATTAAATTAAAAATTATCATAGGAGTTAGCAATGTGTTTGAGCATGCATGCCTTTGCATTTTATTTATTTTGATGAGTGGTTTTGAACACAAAATTCAAAATGTTTTGGAAAGATTTCTGAACTGATTTTAAAATGGCTTTGAAATATATATATATATATATATATATATATATATACAAAATGAAAACCCCTCCCTCTCTCTGTTTTTGCCCGAGAAGGCCCGACCCCTTCCACTCCACCTTTCTTCCCCCCCCCCCCGCTGGAGCCCAGATCTTCTCTCTTGCTGGCCCAGTCCAGCCCGGTGGCCCAACTCCGCACCTCGGCCTAGGTGCAGTTTTCTCTCCCTCCCTGCGTTCGGCCAAAGAAACCGGCCTGCTCACCCACTCACCCCGCTCGCGTGGCCTTGGCCCAGCCGGCCCAGTTCCCCCTCTCATCCTATCGCTGACATCCTGGGCCCATTGGTCAGCGTCGCTCTCTCCCTTTCCTTCTTCCACCCTGAGTCGACCGTCGGTCGGACTCCCTCCATGGCAACGGACCCCATGGTTCTCGGGATTTCGAGAACAAGCCGACTCCTTCCCTCCTATAAAGCCCCAGGTACCTTCCCCGCATGCCCTTTTCCTCATCTGTGAATCCAGTGAGCTCTATTTGCGGCCATCGTCGTGGTTTGGATCTCGCCGCAAGCAGAGGGAAGACTGCCACAGTGGTTCTTGCTATATGAAGCCATTCTGTTGAAATCGAGTCCTTGCCGAGCTTTGCGCTGCGATTGCGAGTCCGTCAAGATTTCTTCCACGCGTTTTCATGTTTTGGTGTGACCTCTACTGACCGCCGAACTTGGTCAGGGAAGCGCCGCCGCCATCCCGTGCCGCACGCTATCCCCGAGGTCTCCCCGAGCTACGATAACCCCCTAGGTGAGTTCGTGTTGGTTTCCTCTTGCTCCCCAAGCTCTTGATTTGTTAAACGGTGCACAGAGCACTTTCCCACCCAACTCCGGTGAGGTAGGCTTGACCCCGGCCATGGCGCCGCCGGGTTTCCCCTACTATTCTCGCCAGCCAGTCGTCCCCTTTCTCTGATCTGATCTGGTCCATCTAGAGAAGATCCAACAACCACGGTTGATTAATACCCATTTAGCTTGGACATTTTGTTAAAGAGTCCCTCCCTTTCTCTCTTATCTAACCCGCGGTTCCTAGCGCCTTTACGAAATGCGCTTTCTCCCTTTTAAAAACGTAAACGGTTCCGGGTTAAATCAAATTACGTTTTCATTATTTACTAAATTATGTTTTAACTCTGTTTTGACCCATTCAAATTGTGTTAGGTTTGTTTTTGAAAGATCTACATGTTAGTAAACTTGGTTCACCAGTTTGAATCTTTTTAATTTTGTGGACCAATTTAATTAATTACTTTTATAAAGAAAATCATAGAAAATTCATAACTTCTTTGTTTTAGCTCTGATTTTCGTGATCTTTACGTCTGTGAGATCGTAGCGCTGCGTAGAATTATTTTATAAACTTTTCATAATGTTTTTTATGATTAGTGTACTGTTCTAATTGTAGCCTTGTTTGCTTCGTGTATGTTGTCTCCGATTGTTTGTGTGTTGATGATCGATGATCGAGTTTAGACGGAGAGCAGTTATTGGTGATCAAGATCAGAGCCTTGGCAACAAGTAAGACCAGTCGAATCAAAAGGATCAGCAAGAGCAATCAGATCAAGGCAAGTATAGCATTTGAGTTTTATTTCTATGACCATGATCTTGTGACTTGATTAATGTTAAGTAACAAACAATAAAATGACTTTTTAGCAACTTAAAAATGGCTATAATGGCTCTGGCTTTAGTCAAGTATGAGTAACTTTTCTAGCTCGTTAGGGGTTACCCGTGTGGCACAGTTGGGGAATAACAGAACGTGGATTCCTGTGGGTGGATCACACGGACTGACTAATGAAACTAAGTGGCCCTAACTTGTTAGAAGAACCTTTGAAAGACTTCATAGTGATCCCTACCGACCTTCCTTGGTAGTGGGTTAAGAGGCTAATCACCTCGTGCGAAAGGGTAAATCATGACTCATGGGTAATGATGTACATCCTCTGGGGAGTGTTAAAAACTGATATACTAGCCGAGCTCAGAGTCAAGAGCGGCCTTGGGGATTCTTGCATTAAGGGTGATGATTCTTGTTGTGTTAACATGCTTATTATTTATTGTTGAATGCTATACATTATTTATGTCACATTGATCATGAGATTGTGGGATCTATACAATCTAGTTGCTATACTTGTTGAGTTTGACACGGACTCACTCTTGCTATTTTTCCCACACTTCAGGAGATGTTTTAGGCTTGCGATCAACCAATCAGTTTGGATCCTGTAGAGTGGAGTTAATACCCAAAGTTGGAGTTATCTTCCGTTGCGTGCTGTCTAAGGTTATCTCTAATTTACTATGTATGTTATATAATTTATGCATTGTCTTTTGATATTACCCCTTATTTGTAGCTATATGTGAGATTTGTTTTCTAAGACTCACATATGGTGTATATCTGGTTTTGTCCTTAAAATCAGGTATTACAAAGTGGTATCGAAGCAATGCTGACAGTAGGACGAAAGCCTAGTTAGAACCGGACGTTTTAGCTTACTTCTACCTCTGCTTACTTCTTGCTTTCATCTTAACCTTGATAATTCCTAAAAGTTATGCTTACTTCTTGCCCAGTTCTACTCTAAAACTTTGTCTCCATTCTAAATCCTCCCCTATTGTCTCTTTAGATGGATCATAATGAGGAGACCTTTGGCAAGAAGGAACAAAAGCACACAGACATGCCAACTGTGAAAGCATTCGACAAGGAGAAGCTTCAGGCCATGCAAACACAAGTAGTGGAAGGAATAACTCAGAATAGGAACTCTCAACAATGCATCTTAGGACTAGTGAGGAGACAAGTAGCAGAGGCTTGGAAAAATATGAGAACTCATGGAAGCGTTGGGAGTAATACAACAGGATATCAGGATCAATGCCACTGTCGTGAGCATTATGGTCTCCCTTGTCATCGAAATATATAGGTCATCTAAAAAGGAAGTTAAGACAAAACCAAATTGTGCGACTAATGAGGATAAGAAGGGGAAGGCAAAAGCACTAGAGCCAGCTTTGAGAAGTGATCAACATTCAAATCCTAAGTTGTCACCTTTAGCTTCGAATTCTTGTCACGAAAATCCAAACCTTGGAGATAAAGAAACTCCTCGAGCTAACCCCACCGCACATGAGGTATGCATAGATGGGTGGACATTCACTTATAAAGAGTTTCAACCTCGAAGGATCAACCAAGGTAGGAAGAAAGCTAACCAGGCAAAGATAAACCATCAGAGTCAGCAGTTGATAACACACCAAGCAACATTTTAGTGGAAAATGACATCACAAAGGATCCAGCTAAGAGAAGGTGTTATCACTGCCGACAAGAAGGACATTATGTAAGCTCTTGTGCACAAAAGAATCAGCAGATGCTTCGTGAAAGCAGCCACACCGAGTTTAAGATGTAGGAGTTTGTGTTCCCCTTGTGTAATAAAAATGCTAGTAGAGAAAGTTGAGTTTGTGTGCCTTGTGAACCCTTAATGCTTAATTGGTTGTTATTATGTTTATGCTTGATTTGGATCTTTCTAATGATTGCAATGATCTTGTGGAATTTCTTCACAATTTCATTTAGTTTATAGGCCTAAGGCATAAGGAGTAATGAAATAAGTAGTTGGGTTTGGTTATATCTTGTTTCTGCCCCTTGCTGATTTCGGGAGCAATCTACAATAATTCTGGTGTATCTCAAGTCCTGATCGTGCAAAGTTTATCAAAGTTTTCTGGGAACAACTAGACTTCAAGACCTTTCTCTGACCGCACGAATCACCCTCATAGCTGTTATAGTTTGAAAGTTATAAAAATAATAAGATGATACAGTTGTGCTGTCAACAACGTGGACCAGTTTCGGTTGCCTACTGTTTTAGACAAATATAACTATAAAATTTGGTAAGATGTTCCATAGCGAAGTTGTAGAAAATTTTCTAAGCTTTCCAACAGTATGAGCTGGAACTTCATTGGATAAGTAGAACCCGAGATATGATATTTACAAGTCGATGTTTCTATTCTGTTTAAATGTCTGGACAGTCCTAGTATTTCATATTTTTAGCCAAGTTAAAGTCAGAATCTGGGAAAACATTGTATACGAAAGTTGTAGAAGATTTCCAAAGCTTTTAAAAAATGTAAGGCTCATCTCAGATGAGTTAAGTAGCTCGAGATATAACTTCTAGAAGTTACTGCACCTTTGCTGAGACATTGTCAGGATGGATATTATGTTTGGTTGTTTTACCTAAGCTTAAAAATAGAACCCAAGGAAGTATTCTACATGAAATCTGTGGATAATTACATAAGTTTTCTAAAGGTATAAGCTAAAATTCTATTGGATTAACAGAATAAGAGCTATTTCTATTTTACTACGCTGGTGTTTTCATATCATGAGAAAATTTCAGGATACCTGTTTGTTCTCTTGCACATAAGTTCTTTGGGATGTCAGAAGACTTTAAATGCTAGTTAAAGGAGTTACAAGGAGAATTATTGGTAAAATTTAAATCATATATAAGTACATCAAGTGCTTGGTGAATATGGTTTGTTCAAGATATCAACCCATTTAGAGAATATTAATGGAGATATATGTCGTTACTGATACTCATGGATTAAGAGTTGTGTATGAGGATCAGATGACACCAAAGTCTACAAAGTTATATATACAATATGAGAGTGAAACAACTTGATTGTGATAAAGGTACCAATAGATGGAACTTAGTGATGAAACCAACCTTGGATTATGAGACTTGGTACAATGAATTTAAAAGACTATGATGTGTAGCGTCCAAAAAGAATAGAAGAACTAGTCCCTAGTGTCCCCCAATCAATCTCATCTCAAGGGGGGTAGTACCATGATATCACGGGATGATGCATTTATTAATTTATCTTGAAGTGAGAGTTCTCTCTTGAGATATCTTATGGTTATGATCATCTACCCTTGCTCGTGTTACTGACGTTGGTCACTTGATGACAGGGAGTGTAGTGTCCCATGGATCAGGAGCCTAATAAGATGCCACTCATGGATATGTTAGAAGAGTATGATCATCTTGCCTTTGAAGAAAGATGTTATGAGTATGATAAAGCTGAGTACTATAAAAATAATAATATTGAAGAGCAAATTGATAGTGAATCAAATCAGAATCCACAATGACAGAAGCGAAAAAGGAAAAGCTGTAAGAAGCCTGCTCACGGAAGTAAAGTGTATGTAACACCCAAAAATTTAAAACTTTTGAAATAGGTGAAAATGATTTAATTTTGTATTTTTGTGTTCATGAAAAATAGAGAAATAATATTTTTCATCAAAATAAAATTTATCATAGGGTGTAGCAACACTTTTGTGCACTCATGCTTCTACATTTTTGTTTACTGTGCTGAGTGTTTTTGAACTAAAAATTCAAATGATTTAAAAGGAATTTTAAATGAGTTTCAAATCGCTTTGGAATAAAAGAAAAAGGAAAAAAACAAACAAACCAAAACTCTCCCCATCTGATTCCGGCCCGAAGGCCCACTCCTCCTTTCCACCCCCTTCCGGCCTACTCCCGAACCAGCGTGCGCTGCCCAGCTTCCCTCCCCCTTTTTATTTCTTCGCGTGGCCCAACGCCCAACTCCGATCGCACCCCCGGCCCAATGCCTCGCAGCGGCCCACTCGACCATCCAAGCCGCGCATCCCCTCTTCTTCCCCTCTGTCAACCGGGCTCCATTCTTTATTCTCTCTGACACTGTGACCCCACCTGTCAGCCGGTCTTCTTCAACCTCAAGTCGGAGCCGTGCAGGACTCCCGACCGGGAGCTAAATACCGTTTCGCATGGGATTTTCTGCCAAAATTCGCCAAAGCCGAGCCCTTTTAAGCCCCGTGATCTCCTTCTCGACTCTCCTTTCCAATCTAAGCGCTCGTGGAGCCACCCTAGCCCCGAAGTACCCTAGCATGGATCTCGCCGACGAGCGCATCGTGACCGCCGTCGTTGTTTCTTTCTCGGAATGCCCGAAGCCGTTTCAAACCGGACGCCGAGCCTCTCTTGGAGGTCTTGAGTCTCTCCGCGCCTATCTCCCTCTTTTCTTTCGTCACTGTGATGAGTTTTTGATTGCCGAACACATGCAGGGAGCCGCCACGGTTGTCTCTCATCGCCGGGCACCTCCAGGCCTTTCCCGAGCCGCGTAAACCACCGGGGTGAGTTCGCAGTGAGCTTCTACGTCTTCCCATGCTTTTAGATTGTTGAATCATGCGCTAAAACGCTAGATGACGAGCGCCGGCGAACATCCGGCCATGGAGCTGCCGTGAAGCTCCTGAGCGCCGCCGGCCGTCTTTCCCCCCTCCCTCAGATCAGATCATGACTGTCCATGTCTAATCCAAGAGCCCAGATCGGCCGATACCCGTTCGGGGTGACAAATTGCTAAAGAGTCCTCCCCTTTCTATTTTATTTAACCCGTCATCCAAAACGTCTATCTGCTTTACACTATTTGTATCGGAAAACGTAAACCAGCCCAGCACTACTCCAAATACGTTCTCAGCAAATTACAGAATTGCCACTGAAAGTAATTTGCTCATAAAACACTTATTTTAACTCCATTTTTGTCCATTCAAATTGCGTTAGGTTCGTAATCACGAGAACTACATGTTAGTAATATTGTTCACTCAGTTTGAAACTTTTTATTTTCGTGATATTATTTAATTAATTACTTTTCTATATAAAATCTTAGAAAATCCATATCTTTTCCGTTTTAACTCCGATTTTCGTGATCTTTACGTCCGTGTGATCGTAGCGCTGCGTAAAATCATTTTATAAACTTTTCATACTATTTTTTTATGATTGGTGTACTGTTCTAATTGTAGCTTTGTTTGCTTTGTGTATGTTGTCTCCGATTGTTTGTGTGTTGATTGTCGATGATCGAGTTTAGTCGATAAGCAATTCTTGGTGAACCAGAGTGCTTCAATGATTAAGATCAGAGCCTTGGACAACTAGTAAGACCCGCAAGATCAGCAAGAGCAATTGGATTAAGACAAGTATAGCATTTGGGTTTTAATTCTGTGACCATGATCTTGTGACTTGATTAATGTTAAGTAATAAATGATAAAAATGACTTTTTAGCCACTTAATGATTTATCTGTAAGTAATAACCGGGACAACAGTGCAACCATGAGAGCTATAATGGCTCTGGCTTTAGCTCAGTATGAGGACCTTTTTCTAGCTTGTTAGCGGTTACCTTACATGGCTTAAGAATGGCTAGACACGTTGGATATAGTGTGGCCTCTGTCCGTGTGTATAGACTGCGGGTTATGTGCCATGGAAGGTGGGCTCTATATCTGCCTGCCGAGTGAATCTAATGGCCCTAACTTGTTAGACGAAACCTTTGAAAGGCTTCATAGTGATCCCTGCCGACCTTCCTTAGAAGTGGGTGTAGAGGCTGATCACCTCGGGCGAAAGGGTAAATCATGACTCTTGGGTAAAGATGTACAACCTCTGCAGAGTGTAAAACTGGTATACTAGCCGTGCTCACGGTCATGAGCGGCCTTAGGGATTGTTGCATCGACGGTGATGATTCCTGTGTGTTAAATATGCTCATTAGTTATCGTTTAATGCTCTACATTATTTATGTCACATTGATCATGAGATTGTGGGATCTATACAATCTAGTTGTTATACTTGTGGAGTTCGACATGGACTCACTCTTGCAATTTCCCCCACACCACTTGTGATCAACCAGTCAGTTGGATCCAGTTGAGTGAAGTTAATACCCGAAGTTTGGAGTTGTCTATCCGTTGTTTGCTATCAAAGATTATCTCTTTTATACTAAGTACGTCATATAATTTATGCATTGTCTTTTGATATTACCCCTTATTTGTAGCTATATGTGAGATTTGACTTCTAAAACTCACATATGGTGCGTATCTTATTATGTCCTTAAAATCGGGTATTACAAAGTGGTATCAGAGCAATGCTGACTGTAGGACGCAAGCCTAGTTAGAAATTTGTCGTCTTAAGGTTTTGGAATTGTCATGAAATCCTTACTCTATAAACCTTGGTATTTTCATCCAGTACAAATCGTCCATTTCCACAAGCGGTCACTTGAGAGCCGCCTGTGTAAACCTATTAAAATATGTATTATTTATTTATTTTTTAATTTATCTATTTATTTATTTATTATTTTATTGTTATTATTTAAATATATTGATATTGGTTGGTCTTGTAACATAGCAACATGTAATTTAAATACTTCATCTCATACATACATACATTTGTATACATCAAAGTTTGGTGCTCAAAGACATAAAGTTAATTACAAGAGTATATCCATCATCACACATCATATATATATACATCAAAGTTTGTTTTTGTCCTCTAATAACCCTCTTTAGTAAGTTTGAGCTTACTAATCTCTGTTAGCACTCGGAACTCTGGCCTGGATAATTGGCTTTCATCATCATGATATTTACCTTCACGTGGAATGACATGTTTCATGATGAACGAGCAGATGTCCGCAACTATGTTGTCTAAAGCACGTTCGTCCATGCGCTCCGCCGTCCCTTGCTTATATACCTACAAAGAAAGTTTATAAACATTATATATTTTATGACTTCCAACTTTAATAGACTATTACTTATATTACCTTGTCAGGGTTCCTTGCATATCGTCTGTTTTCTCTCATGTTCTCGCACACGTAGTAGCCACAGAGGACAGATAACGGTGGCTGCTTCATGCACTGTATAACAGGAGAGTGGTTATTTAATGATAGTTGCAACTATGGTCGTATGTGTATGATTTGTATTCATAATAGTAAATTTCTATATGTACCGGCCAGTTATGTATAACCTCCAATGGTTGCCCTGGTCTCTTGGACTCGCACTTTCCATGATTTATCTTATAGAACCTGTATGCCCTATGACAAATTCTCACTATGCTTAAGTATGCATGCATAGCTTGACTTACAGCTCTAGCAGTTTGATGAATGGAGCATAGCTTTCTTTCGGGTAATCTGCGGAGTCTAGTACCAACACCCTTCCCTCCTTGGGATAAATGATGAAGCATATCCAGTGCCTCCTGCTCGAATTAAATCCATGATGCATTTATGCACTGGAATAATTTAGATAGATATTTGTAAACTCACACTTACCCAAAGTGGTACGGGGCCACCACCGCTTTCCTATCTTGAAACTTTATTAGTGAATGTCCAATGTAGAAGGCGTATTTAGCTTCAAAATCAAGTTTCAACTTTCAGAGTTTCTCATCCCGTTCTGCACCTTCCAAACCCTGTACCTCTGTGCTGTCATTCCTGATCCAGAATGTGTGCCGATCTTCAGCTATATCTATTGGGCAGAGATAGGCATTCCTTTCTTCGGCACAATAATTTAGGTCCGAACCAAAATACATATCTTGTTGATCATATAACATTCTACAAGACAGAAGCATGTCAGATATTGAAAATTGATGCAACTACAATGTGTGTAACTATGTAACACTTACAATGCAAATGCCGTTACGATCTGTACATCTAGCATCTCGTGGTTCATCAGTGCCCACATGTCATCAAATGTAAGCATGCATTTGTCAGTACTCTGGCTGAGAAATGCTATTTGTGGTATGCGCATGCTTATGGTGTCGATGCCAGCAGAAGAGCTCTCATGTACCAGTCATGAAACCTTTTTATACCACTTGGTTTCTTCATAAGTTTGGTCCGACTGAGTAGAGGCTTTCCCCACACGTACTTTTTGGGGATAGTCTTGTAGTCTTCTGCAGTTGGCACCTTGAAATTGACAGGAGTTATGACCTTAGGCGCCGACACCTCTGACTTTGCTAGCTCAGAAATCTCATGCTCTTGTATTGTGCGTTTCGAAGCAATCCCTGACAAAAATCTCACTTGCCCAGCTGATTTTTTCTTTGGCTCGAATGGTGAAATCAACTTAGGTATCGGAAATACTTTCTTCTTTGGCACCTTTGGTGGCTCACTTATTGGTTCTAGATCTTTCTGTTGTGGGGAAGGGGTGGAATTGAATGGTGGTGGAGATTGTGTTGACTGTGGGGTACAAAGATCATAGAGAGGAGATGGTTGATGGACAGGGAAAACATGGAGAGGTGATTCTGGTGGGTCAGGAAGAGACTGGGGAGGTGAAGGCGGTGGGTTAGGAAGAGGATCGACATGAGCTGACGACTCTTGGGTTAGTGGCATCTCTTGAGAGGGTGCTGGTGGCTCCCTTATTTCCACGTCCCTCCGAGGTCATAGGATGGAATTGTTTATCGCCTGTCCCAGTTTCACAATGTCCTCGGGACCAGGGATGTCTAGAATCTCGTCCTCATATCCTTGGACCACGGTTGATACCTCTACTCTGCAGTAGTCTTTAGGGATGTCAGCACCATGGTATTTAGGTCCTCCTGGGATCTCTTTGCCCGTGGCTACTTCCCTTGTACGATGATTGTTAATCCCATATCTTATGACAAGGGAGCAAGGTGTAGAACTAACAATGTCGTCAACTGGATAGTGATCCTTATTTGCCGTAGATGCGACACTGCTTGGAATGATTGTTTCACTTGATGCCACCAACGGTTGCGACACCACTGAGACTAGCTGCATTTGGGGAGCTTGAGTGCTCATTTGGGTAGCTGCATTTGACATGGCACTCGCTAGTTTCTGCATCAACTCAGGAGGAGGATTTTCTAGCAACTTCTCCATCATATCTTGGAAGTCTTTCTTAGCCTCTTCCTCAAAATAATTTGCCATTTGATCCTTGTACCGATCACGTTTCTTATACTCATTTGCCCATTGAGGGCCGAATCCATCATTCCATCCTTCGTTGGATGAGATGCCTCGAACACGGCCAGGATGCTCGGGGTTCATTGCATCCTTCTATCCATAGTCTACTACAGAAATTTCATTGCATTTGAATAAACATAGCAATCTCTATGAAAAAGAGAAATTAACAATGCAATTAATCATGTGAGAGCAAGATAAATGCACGAATCATTTTTACATTTTCAAACACATGACCATATTATATATAAAACTGATACAACAATATCATAGAATTGTACTGGAATAATATTTTTTATTTTTACATTTTTATTTACAATTATAAACCATTTATCAAGCCCTATGAAAGTTAAATCCATAACTTATTTATACATCATACATATATGAATTATTAAATATATATATAAAGAATTAAAGATATAAGACATATATAAATAATTAAATAATTGAATACATATATTATTAAATAGACATACACATATTTCATTACATCATACATATATGAATTATTAAATATATATATAAAGAATTAAAGATATAAGACATATATAAATAATTAAATAATTGAATACATATATTATTAAATAGACATACACATATTTCATTACATCATACTCTTGCTATTTCCCCCACACTTCACGAGATGTTTTAGACTTGCGATCAACTAGTCTGTTTGGATCCTGTAGAGTGGAGTTAATACCCGAAGTTGGAGTTATCTTCCGTTTTGTGCTGCCTAAGGTTATCTCTAATTTACTATGTACGTTATATAATTTATGCATTTTCTTTTGATATTACACCTTATTTGTAGCTATATGTGAGATTTGTTTTCTAAGACTCACATATGGTGTATATCTGGTTTTGTCCTTAAAATCGGGTATACGTCATTCTTGTGTCCAAAAGTCATAACTACCCACTCATACCTGTTGACGGTCCTTAAGTACCAAATATAATCATCAAATAAATAAAGAAAAGGATCCAAATGCAACCAACACCCAGACTTAGGGTTTTATCTGACAGAATTCCACAAGTTTTGGTGTTTGTCTATTTCTACAGGGGGTTATCAGCAAATATGAAAAAAAGGCCCACATGTCAGGTTTACATAGAGATATTAACGTGCCGCACAATTTTCTATCATCTAGAAGTCTCCAGAAGCCACGGGAACGAACGGGAAGGCGATCAGGCCCGGTGGCAGGGCGCCCGCCCTCCCCCCTTGTGCGCCCACCCTGTTGCAGAGACCAATCAGGTCCCGTCACGCGGATTATGCTCCACCGACCTAAAGGATCAAGGACAACCGTTCAATCAATGTCGGTTTGATCCGACGGTCCACGTTCACCTGAGGAGACTATATAAGCAGACCCCCTGGCCCCTAGAGGAGAACAAGTTCATTATACAGTTGAGAGGTGCCCTCGAAGGATAACCTTTTCTCTACATAGACTTAGGGCTTAGCATCCAATGTGAGAGTAGACTAGTTCTACTTGATTGAGAGAGATAGAGTAGAGGTGTAGATCGGAGGAAGCCCGACCTGTCGGTGTCTACTCAGAGGTTGTACCTGCGGGTTCAAGTTCTCCTAACCCGAAGCTTGCTCCTATGATTCTTCAATATTTTGACTTCTAAATTCTAGTAAGTTCTTGTTTTATTGTTCATTGGTTTATGATTATACTTTGATCTCTTCGCGTGGAGTTTAGAGTAATCATCTCTAGCGTAAACGTGGTGTTTGGTCTATTATACTCATAGATATCCCCTGACTAGCTGGACCGTGGTAGTAGCGAGGAACGTGACATTTCCGAGTTACCTTTGAAGCCCATATCCCGTTAGTAGGATCGATAGGGTTTATAGGTGCGTGTCGAACGTCCTCTGTGGTGTCTAGATTCTGTGAGCTTCCCCAATAGAACAGTAGATCATCCTTACCAAGGTTAGAATGAGATTATGGTTGTAGTCTTCTCTATACATCACTCACATCGAGTCACATTCTTTGTAGCCTAAAGGGTGGTAGCAATAGATTTGGGTAGTCAGATGCAAGCTTTCTCCCAATGGTAAAAATATAAATAGGATACTCTGGATAACCTCCAGGGTGAAGTGCTCACCGATATCCGTGCGCTTGCGGATCATTTCCTGATGGCGTTACCAAATATCAACAAGCATTTCTGGCGCCGTTGCCGGGGAGAAAGACGGTTTGCTGAGATAACTTTAAGTCTTGCTATTATCTTGTATTATACTTTTATACTTTTATTCTTTTATCTTTTTATTTTTTTCATCTTTATGGATAACTCAAATTCCACACCTATTATTGAATTCTTTGCACCTTCGAAGACCAGCCATAGACCATGGGAGTCAACAAGTCCTTTCTTTGCCCCTAATTATGATCCGTGTCCGGAGTTGATTGCAATAGGTCAAAACCAACCCTTTTCTATAGCTGAGGTCCTATCTTTTAATCAAGAAGATAATGAACTTTTAGCTACACCTAGGGAATCTCTTAATCTTTTTATAAATTCTGGTTTAAAACTAGCCGTACAAAACCATGTTTTTCCTTGATATTTTTACATTGGTCTTAATCATATAACCTTTAGTAGAGTTTTTCTTTCTTTATCTATTAGTAAAGCGAGGTATGTCGTTATTCATGGACATCCTTCTTGCACTAGTCTTCATAGAAAAATCCTAGAGATAGAGAAGGAATCATCTCCCAGACAAGGAAAGGAAGTTTCAATAGCTGATTTCCAAACATTTCAATCCCATGATTCGGCTATCCAACCCATCCTTGAGCTTAATAATTTCTACTATGCTTTTTCTCTTGAATCTCCCGATGATCCTATGAATTTCTCTAGACATCCCATAGATAAGAGTCACCAAGACCAGAAGGAGGATCGAGAAGAGCAACATTAATGGCTAGAGGGCATTAAAAACCCATGTGCTATCACCATTGAATGGATGGACAAGGAAGAAGCCTTAATGGATTCTGACTTTGGCTCAATTTCAAATGGTGAGTTCTTGACTCCCTTTGAAGATGAGATTCATCCAACTACAGAAGAGGACATAGGCGAGACCAATCTAGGAGAAACTCCGAACATTCAGATTGGAGACGAAGATAACATTAATGAGCATGGATTTTTTTTCATAGCCACTTCGTTTACTCCATCCTCATATGCAACATCTTCCCAATCTATTGGTCTCTCCAACATCACCACATTTGAGATCTCCAACCCCCTCTTCCTTTCTATTTATAAAAACTTTAAAAGGACGGTTGTCGATGCATATGTCTATAATAAATATTGCAGATCTCGTTGAGTTGATCTTGATATAGGCCAGCATTGGAGGGGAAACCACTTCGCCGACATAAATTGATGGTTTTCCAATGACAAGCTTAGTGTCCTAAAATAAGCACTTATCATATCGTAACATGAACATTTAATTATTTGCAACATTGCCTTGTGTATTTAGCATATAAAGATAATTGTAAAAATATTCCTTCGGGTATTCTTGTCACTAACCTTTCTAGGATTGGAGCAAGAAGATCGGACGAATGACAAGCACAAGGCATGTGCAACCAATCATTATACAACTTTGAATTAAATTCATCCAAACTTGAATTTTACAAAATTCAAGCTTGGAGGAGTACTTTACATAAAAACATCCTTTACCATGTTGCTATGTTGGTTGTCCCTACCTTTGAGACATGATTAATTTGTTAAATACTAATCACACTACTTCATCTCCACTTGAGTAGATCTCTATAAATGCTCTCATGCTACCTTTGTTTGCTTTAGAATATGTCTAGGTTTGGAGTAGTTTCATTTATCTCTTAATTAAGCATGGTGCTTAGTTTAGGAATGACGATCTTACTTCCAAGGGTTTTTAAATTAAGCATGGTGCTTAGGTTAAAATACCCTCCTAAATCAAATTAGACATTGTAACACCCAAAATTTGATTTTGAATTAATAGGATTTAATTGGAATTATTTAAGCAATTTTAGTGGGCATTTAATCTATTAAATAAAATATTTTTTTGTCAAAACTAAATTTTATCATAAGTTTAGATTAGAAACATGGTTGTGCATTCATGCTGGAATTAACTTATTTCTTTGCTTGTTTGCCTATTTGTCTATGTATTTTGTTTATCTCTTAAATGGATTCAAAATCTCTTTTGAAAAGCTTTTGGAAATAAAATAAAAAAAAGAAAGGGGAGGTCACCTCCCTAGGATCTGGCCCAGCTCTGGCCCAAGACCCCGCGCACCTCTCCCGAACCCCCTAGGCCCAATTCCCTTTCCCCGGCCCAGCTACCCTCTCCCCCTTCTCTTTTTCCCCCTCGCTCGGCTTGTTTTTTCTCTCAGCTAGGAACGGCCCAGCAACCAGGGCGCTCACGCCCTCACCTCCTTGGCCCTCTGACGGCCGGGGCCCACATGTCAGCCGAAACCATATTCTTCCTCAAACCGTGCGTGAGCAGGAGACTCCCGGGAGGAAACTAATCCCGATTTGGACGGGATTGACCGCGTGTGAGATCTTCCTGACCCCTATAAAGCTCCAATCCCGCCCCGTGGTCGTTTTCCCCAACCGAGCATTCTTTTTCCCCGGCCCTAGCCGCAACTGCCGCAAGTTTGAATATCACCGGCGCCTTCCTCCGCCACCGCGAGCACCACGTCCCCTCTGCACGCTCTCGGCCCTAGGAGGTGAGCTCGCGACCTTCTCCTCTTTCTTCCCGTATGCTCGGCTTGAGTTTTGGTGCTCGGAAACGGGAAGCCGGACGACGCCGGCGAGCTCCGGCTCTCTGGCCATGGCGCCGCCGCACCGGAGCAGGGAGCCGGCCGGCCAGCCCGCCGAGGCCCCCCTAGGAGCAGATCGTGACCGCCCATCTGAAGATCAAGGGCCCAGATTAAACATACCTCTTCGCCAGGAAAAATTGTTAAAGAGCCCCTGGAGATTTTGCTATTCAAGCAGCCATCCTTTACGCATTTTCAAGTTTCTGTTTTCCATTTCAGAAGGCGTATTGTGGTCGGCTGAATCTAAAATGCGCTTTCCAATAATTACAGAATTGCCACTGAACTTAAATTGCTTATAAAATATTCATATTGACTCCGTTTTTGTCCATTCAAATTTCGTTAGATTCGTATTTATGAGCTCTACATGTTAGAATTATTTATTCTCTGTTTTGAAACATTTTAATTTCCTAGTATTATTTAATTAATTATTTCTCTATAGGAAATCTTAGAAAATTCATAACTTCTACGTTTTAATTCCGATTTTCGTGAACTTTACGTTTGTGTGATCGCAGCGCTGCGTAGAATATTTTTATAAACTTTTATCTTTGATTTCTCACTGTTGGTGTAATGTTCTAATTATAGCTTGTTTGCTTTGTTTATGATTGTCTACATTGGATTGCGTGTTGTTGATTGATGTTTGGGAATAGACGGTGAGCCGTACGTTGGTGATCAAGACCAAGCTTTTAAAGACCAGCAGGCTCAGGAGAGCTTTGATCAAGACAAGTATAACTTGGGATCATCCTTGTTACCTATCCACTTATAACTACATATATATATCATATGCATGCTATCACCTTGTCGACCTTAGCAAAATCATAGATGATTGTTACCTGGATTCCTTGTTACCTACTTGATATGCATTTGGTGTAGATGTGCTAGTGCTTGATATAATCCATGATCTTGTAAGATGATTAATAGCGATGCAATGAACATAAAAGAATGACAAATAACTGTATGAGATCTTGTTTGTAAGTGATCACCGGGACAACAGTGCAACCATGAGGGCTATAATGGCTCTGGCTTTAGCTCAGTATGAAGCCCTTTTCTAGCTTGTTAGAGGTTACCCAAAAGGGCGGAGGGGCTGAACCGTTTTGGGTATAGTGTGGCCTCTGTCTATATGTGTATAGGCTGCGAGTCATTGTGCCATCAGAAGGGGGCTCTATATCTGCGCGCAAAGGAAACCTTGCGGCCCTAACATGTTAGACGAACTTTTGAAAGGCTTCATAGTGATCCCTGCCGACCTCCCTAGGAAGGGGGTTAAGTGATTAGCTACCTCGGGTGAAAGGTCAAATCACGACTCATGGGTAATGATGTACAACCTCTGCAGAGTGTTAAAACTGGTATACTAGCCGTGCTCACGGTTATGAGCGGCCTTGGGGGTTCTTGCTGCAACGACGATGAGCTTATTAAGTTGTTATGTTCATTTGATTATCGTTTATGCTAAGAATTAATTATGCTTACACTTGATCATGTGATTAATGGATTATTTATGCTACCTTGACATTTGCTATTTAATTATGAATATGCTATCCACTATTAAAAGCTAAATGCAGTCAAGCTAGTGTCAGCTATTTGAGACTCATGAACCCCTGGTTATACTTGTTGAGTACGATATGTGCTCACTCTTGCAATTTCCCAACACCCCAGGTTATGCTAACGAGGATGATTGGAATGAGGACTATCGCTATGAGTATTAGGTTTGGAGTCAACCAGTCAGCAGTGTCCCTGTGTGGAGCTTCCGTCAAGAGCGTTGTTTACTTTATGCTATTATCTTTGTATGAGACTATTGGATTTACTATGTTCCGTTATGTAATAAACACTGCAATGGTACATTTGAGATATGTCTACTTATGTGTGTGACTGTTTTTGGGGCACATATGAGTTTTTTATGCATCCTATTTTGTTATAAAAATATGGGTGTGACAGACATGGTGTCTGGGTTGATTTTTGAGCTGATAGTATGCTATAGTAGATATGGGATATTTTGTTAGACTAACCCCTGTAGGAAAACTTTCAATACCGACTTGGGAAGTCCTGAGATAAACTCACACTAGAGACAAAGAGAGGGATACATGAAGGTTAACAATTTACACAAGGAAGGCATAGCTCATAAGAGATGATGCATGGAGGGTGCCACAAACACGATACACAACCACTAAGAAAGGAAAGCTTCTACAAGGTGATACTATACCATCACTCTTCAAGTAAGGTAACATCTTAAGGTACTTGACTATCACTTTTATAAGCTTCTCCTTGGTTCTGGCGATCATATGAATAAAAGAGACAAACATGAATGATTTACAACTCTAAATTAACCAACCTAATTAATTCAACATGTTTAGTCCTTTAATCTTTGTTCTTAGTACGACCTTTATGATCCCACACTCCTAATCATATAAGCTAAAATGTTATACATTCAATCTTTGGAAAATATAAACAAAACATAAAATATAGATAGATTATCTTTCCATTAGGTTAAGCCATCTGATCTGATAAATGATTTAAATGCTACACTTATGATCTTATTATTGTTGACACTTCTTAACGCAACCACCGGATATCGGCGACGGCGCCAGAAGTGCCCTGGTAGGGTAACTCTATTTACTATTGGATAATTCCGCAAGCGCACAGAATGTACCGCTGTAGCACTTCACCAAGGAGTATTCCAAGGTATCGTAATTTATATTTTCCCAAGGGAAAGCGGCTAAGTGTGTTTAACAAAAAGGGGAATGAGATTCCTTGGGTTATCTAGTATCAACTAGTGAATAAGGGTGGTAAATAACGAATAGGAAGGGTAGTGGTGAATCCAAGGTCCTATGCTAAAGGTAAATGGTAGAGTTAGCTAGGTGGGAGGACAACGAGTGAGTAAAGGACTCCTATGTATCTAACCTGACTTCTGTGACTTACTTTAATAGATAATTGCCTTAACTACGCTAGAGCCTTACTAACTGTGTGCGAGGGATAGCCGAGCTGGTAAGACGCTTAGAAGGTTTTTCACCTAACCCCTTACCGAAGGCGACTATTGGGCTTATGGACGCCTTACCTTTTAAGAACTAGCCTGTACGTGAGGAGAACCTAATGCCGCCCACGATCTGTCACCTACTAGGGAGTGCGCTCCTACTTTCCGTTCAAGCCAGCGGTAATCAAAGGTAATCTTAAGTATGAGCACCACGCTCACACTTAATCCTACAACGCTAACTAGTTGCAGCTAGCTAGAGCTCCTATACAAGATAGGACGATGATGCACACACAGGAGTGGTTACAGGTCACTAACTTCACTAAGACAACTATATTACTAAAGTAAATGCACAACAAGACTAAAAGACTTGCACTAAGTAAGAACTCAGTAAAGTAAAGTAAGAATAATATATTAATAAAAGGAAAGTCTTACAAAAGTAGAAAGGTACAAGAGCTATACCAGACTCTCCAGAAGACGACTCCGGAGACCCCGAGCTTCGCTCGACTCGACTCTAACTCCCACTCTAGACTAACTACTACTCTACTTGTATGCTTGGAACTTGTAATGCACTTGGCCTTGGAATTGCACACTTGAAATGAAGGATGGAGGCTGCCTTTTATAGAGGGAGATGGAGTAGGGGTTACTCCATCGCCACGTCATCGATCCGCGTGACATCTTCTCTCCACCCTTGGATCAAACCGACCTCACAACCGCCATTTGATCAACGGCAGGGGCAAATCAACATGTGGGACATGTGGGGAAGGTCGGTGGGAGGCCACCGACCCTGGAACCGCCTTTGATGTGGGGTCGGGCGACCCCACTTCTGGGCCTCTGGGCCCACCAGCAGTGTCCACAGGGGTCCCTTATGTCGGTGGACTAGGTGGCACACCTGGGTCCCACCAAAGAGGGGTCGGGCGACCCCCTCCCTGTGGGCCCAGGGTGTCACCTGTTGTCCCCTCGATCTCCTCTTGATGATTCTGATGTTGGCTTTGTCAAATAATGTCTTGAATTTGTTGTTCCTGCATAAACAAGCTAAGAGTACAAGTGGAACTAGTTATGGATAAAATATGTTCATGTCATGTCGTTTCCCCTTGCAACCGAGGCATGTTGACGGTGTTTTGTATGTGGATTTCTATGGTATATCCACCGTCAACAAGATCCCCCAAGCTTAACCTTTGCTCGTCCCGAGCAAACAATCAAACTTAGCCTCGGTGGATCAGGTATTGTTACTATGTTCACATTTCAAGAGTACCATGTGTACAGCGAAGTTCTTCTCTTTGCATGAAAAATTTAGCTATGTAAACTTACCCCTATTACCTTAGTCCCTTATGGGGCTTATGGCTTTTCCTTTGTCTTAGGTGGTTGAGAGACAGAACAGTTTGACTTGAGCACTAACTTTCTCATTCTTAGCAAGTTTCATATCAGAGGTTTTGTGATATTTTCAAAAGAAAGCTTAAATGTTCCTCTTATGGTTCTCTCATGTCACTCAAATGGTGTATGATTCCTCACCAAGGCATATGGTAAGAGTTGCCTTCTCTATTTCATCCTATTTCTAAAAGGCTTATGTGGAGTTCAAGGTAGGGATGAAAGGAGATAGCATACTTACTTTGCATGTATTGCGAAGTCAAAGCTCGGATCCTTGAAGAGAAGTGTCATACTCCCAGATCAAGATGTGCAAGTGTGATATATGGTGGACTAGGTTGCTCCTTTATTTGATAGACTCTCTATGTATTGAGACATGTCCATCTTTTTATTCCATCTTTTTTTTTATATATATGAGCTTTCATGTGCTCAATTTTCTTTTTCTGTGGACTTGCACATGCCTAGCCTTTTGATGTCTCATTTACCAAATAATGCTTAGAGAGATGTTCTAACATTTAGAGTATGGAGCAACCTATTTAGTGGATGCGAAATACATGTGGTTGCGTACTTCCAGTGTAGAAGCAGCATATATATATGTGGTGTGTACGTGGTCTTGATCTTAGGAGCATGAAAAGTCTCTTAACAAGGGTCAACAAGACTTGACGACACTCAACACAAAGCAAATAGCTTATGTGGAAAGGTTGCAATTATGTAAAGTAGATATGGCTGTGGTAGGAATTCATCACCATTGAGGAACAATTAAGGTTTTGATCATTTTAAGAATAAATCTCTGATAATCATGCATGCTTAGAAAAATATTATAGTAGCTCTTGTCTTACTATCTCATGTCCCACAACAACTTAGACTTAGTTCTAGCACTTGCAACCCACAAAGTTTTTAGGTTCATGGCAGTTTAAGTGAGCTAAGTGATCCATACTTAGAGAAATACTAAGTTGTATACTAGGCACTAGAGAAACATTAACAAGCAACTAGTCATAATTTCCATGAGGGATATAAACATACATGAAGCATATATGCTAAAGGGAAATGCTAATAAATATTTATTTATTTATTTTTTTTAAGTAAGAATGATAAAATGCATGAAAATAAATAGGATAGAATACTTACCTTAGTGGGGGAGAGGATCTCCCCCAAGCTAGATCTTCGCTCACTGTGGTGGCGGGAAATTTTGGTACCATCCAGCCCAGCGTTGTGCGTCTTCCTCTCGCACACGTCGGATATGTTGGCCGTTTTGTAACGCCAGTTGCAATGTTGCTTCTTGCCCAATCTGCAATTCGCCCATGTCATTAATGAGACTGTCCATACCTGTGGGCTGGTGACGCCTAGCCCTGTCCCTTGGGCGTGGAGTGCGTTGTGGAGGTAGACCCATGGAGTCTGAAGCATCCACTGACATCGCTTCATCGCCCTCTTCAACGTCATGGTGCGAGGATCCTCCTTGCTCCATCTGGGCGGCTTGCATCATCCTTCTTGTCACCCTGCGTGTCCCTGCAACATCTGGACTTGCCACTCGGGCTAGTCTAATGGTAAGTGTGCGGACCCCATACAACCGGCGCCTCGCACATGGGAGAGGAATTTCGGTTGTATAGCCCGGATAAATCATTTTAAGTTCACCATTTGGACCTCTTATGAGCATGTTAGCATTGATAAAGAAGTTCTCATCTACCACTCCTCTAACATAGCCAATGTCTTCAAAATAATGTGATTCAAGTAATCCAAAAGTATCGGCTATTCGAGTAATAAAGGATGTGAAATAGATGGGCTTCTCATACTCAATAGAGTTAAGCCAATAGTTCACTAGCAGTTTCACAGGGGAGACCTTGATTTTACTAACCATGGCATAGAGAATTTTAAGTTCATCATCAATTAAAGTATCAGTTCCCATGCCAGGATATAGAGTGCACATGATCCAGAAGTGAAGAAAGCGCAAGGTTGGATTATGGATTTCAATGGGAGTAGGATTTGAACAATCATTAGAGCCAGAAATTGCTTTCCAGAATCTAATTTTATCGAACATTCTAGTGGCATGATCTAGATCAAGTTCACATTCATGTTCACACCCTAAAGCAGTGTTTAGCAAACTCTAATTTAATTGATGTTCTTGCTCACACATGCGAAAAGATATTCCATTATTTGTGAGTTTTAGGGTGCATAGAAATTCCTTAGCAAGCAATTCTTTTCCAAATTCAGGCACTTGCCAAAAACTACTCCAACCAATTGCTCTAAACACCTTATCGAATTCAACATCCATACCTGTGCGGGCCAAAAGGTCCGGATCGATGATGCTAGTGTGTAGGAAGAGACCCTCTCGGATGATGTAGTACCTTTGCAACTCTTCTTGGCTTAACATGAGGCCGCTCTCGGGCTCTCTCATCCTTGATGGAGGCTCGTAGGGTACCATCCCATGGTAACCTTCTTCTTCCTCCCTTCCATGAGCATGGTGAGAGCCTTGAGAAGAGCTCTCACCCTTTGCTTTCTTGAACTTGCCGAAGATATGCTTCTTCATCCTCCTACACAAGTGAGGCAAACCAAGCTCCTACTACTACTACTATGCAAGGGGAATCTTTTTGGGTTTTTGTTTTGATGACTATTTCTAAACTAAACTTGAGAAATGGCTTGTAACAAAGAGAGAAGAGAAAGGATTGTGAGCTCGAAATGGTTCTGGTGGTTTTGGGTGTGGAGTTGAGCTCACAATGCTGTGGTATTTATAGGGGGAGAAGGGCAAGTAGTGGACCCACAATATAGGGGTCGGCCGACCCCCCCTAGAAGCACTTTGAATTTGAGTTTAGCTTTATACAGGGAACCATTCTGCATGCTTTCAAGATTTTGCAGAGATGGTCCAAAATGGGGGTCGGCCGACCCCCATCCTAGCCCCTCCTCCACTTTAAACATTGTGTCATTGATTGTCTGGAAAAGTAAAGGCTAGGTGTGGACCAAAAGTTTTCAAATTGTTTCTGAGATTCCCTGTTTTAGTGCTTTGTGAAAGGTAAAAGATGAATGGCAAAAGTGGAGACATGTCTAAAGTGATTCCTATGGACCATGGGAGCACTCAAGCATGCCTAGGTGACCACTTTGCAGAATTTAAGCTAGTGGAGTGGTCCTAAAAGAATCAAAGATGAAAGGAGCATCTTATGACTAAAGTAAAGGATCAAGGGACCACTCTTTTTCAAACTTTAGCTAGTGTTACAAGCATAGGACTCCATTGTGATTCAAATGGTGGCCAGCAGGAGGCAAGTGGGGCCAATATGGGGGTCGGCCGACCCCCACATTGGAGCTCCCAGAGCATCCAAGTGCTGGGTTGGAACCTCTATGACTAGCAAGGTTGAAATGTGGTGAAGTGGGCCCCAAGGTGGGGTCGGGCGACCCCCCTTTGGGAGCTCCAGCAGCTCAAATTTTTATGACAAGTTATTCTCAAGATTTTATTTATTATGGCTAAACATTTTGTCGAAATAAGATATGCAAAATTCAAAGTAAGAATGCAATTGAGAAGTGAATAGTAGAAATTGAAATGCAGAAAATAAATATGGGATAACTACTGATTTACCTTATCAGCAAGGGCTCCATGTTTTAGGTCCGTAGAGCAGGACCTCTCCGTCTTGTTCATCCTTCGGGTGCATTAGATGGTCCCGGAGACGTGGACCTTGATTGCACCTCTTTCTCCCGCCATACTTGCTTGGTATTGATTTTTGGTTCAGCGGGTTCCTCTTCTTTCTTTTCGGCCCTTTTGGCCGACTTACCTCTCTTGTCCCTTCGGCGTCGGATGTGGCGAGGCTTAGTCGGAGGTTCTTTGTCCTTCACCTGCATGTTAGCTTTATAACCACTGAATGGACATTTTACCTTCCATCCTGGGAATTGGAGGTGAATCTGGCCGGACCCCACATAGATGACTGCATTGACCGTGTTGAGGAATGGCCTTCCCAAGATGATCGAGACATCATTATTGGATCCCATATCCAAAATGATGAAGTCGGCAGGGACGTAGTCGTCTTGGACCTTTACCAGTATGTCCCTTGCCAACCCCTCAGGGAACCTGATCGTCTGATCTGCCATCTGCAAACGAACAAATGTGGGGTGCAAAGGCCCCCCTAGCAAATTATCATAAGTTACCTTGGCCATGATGTTGACACCCGATCCAAGGTCGTAGAAGGCGTTGTGGAAGATTTGCGGTCCGATCTCACAGGTGATGGTCGGCAGGCCTGGGTCGTCCTTCTTGGTGATGAAGGGCGAATCCAGAAGATAGCTCCAGTTGGATTGTACCGGAGGCTTACCGAACCTCGTAGTAACTAGTTTAACTCCTTCAATTGGGTCCTCAGGTTTCCCTAGGATCTTACCTTGCTCGAAGGATGGGACAGCTGCTGCTAATTGAGCTAATTGTGTTTCTAGCATTTTGTTAAAGCTCAACTGATTTTTCATAGCAGAGTTAAAGCTATCCAACTTTTCACTTAAGTTTTCAAGGATCTTATCATTAGCCATCATTTTCTTGTTAATGCTATCATTGATTTTAGATTGGCCTAAGACAAGATCTCTAAGAGAAGGTTGGTTACCAAAAGAATTATTGAAATTTTGATTGTAACCATTACCTTGATTACCTTGGTAGAAGGGGCGCGAGTTCCATTGCTGTTGTTGGGGCCGGTACCCATTGTTGTTGTTGTTGATGAAGCTCACTTCCTCCTTTGTTTCGGGACAATTGTTTCCCGAATGATCATCTCCTCCGCACACTTCGCACCATGAATCAGATTCAATGGCCCGTGCAGTGGCGTAAGGTTGAATGGTCTCTTGCTTGGAACTTTCTTCCATCTTCTTCATTAAGAGGTCCATCTTAGCAGAGAGCATGTCCACCTCATTCAAGGCATGGACACCTCTTCTCTTGGGTTGGAGGCGTTCCTCATTCCATCCTTGGTTTATAACCATCTTTTCAATGAGGTCCTTGGCATCCTTGACATTGTGTTGCAAGAATGCTCCTCCAGCGGCAGCATCAAGGTGACTACGGGCCAAACCGGTCAGGCCATGGTAGAAACCTTGGATTAGGAGCCACTCCTCTATCCCATGATGAGGACAGGCGCGAATGTACTCCTGCAGACGTTCCCATGCTTCGGGAATCGTAGAAATCTTTCCACGAAGGGCGCTGGTCTTGCCCATCGGAAAGAACTTCTTGAGAAATGCATTGGCGCACCTCTCCCACGTGGTCACTTCACCCTTGTTGGCGTAGAACCATTGCTTCGCCTTCCCCAATAACGAAAATGGGAAGAGGCGAAGACGGATGGCGTCTGCGGCGACATTCTTGATGGTGAAGGTGCCGCACACCTCCAAGAAGTGTTGGAGATGGGCATTGGCATCCTTGTGTGGCTTTCCACAGAAGGGATTAGCTTGCACCATATTGATAAGCGCAGGCTTCAACTCAAAAGTCGCATCCCCCAAGTTAAGCTGCGGACCCGTGGCGACATTGTCAGCCGACGGCGCAGAGTACTCAGAGATGGTCTTCTGGGCCATAGCTTCTTTGATAATCGGTGCAGATACTCCTTCCTCTAACGGATTCAGGTTCGAGATGAACCTTTGAGGTGGAACTTGACGACGTCTAGTTCTCCTCAACAGTTGCTCAGGATCTTCAACGAAGTTTGACGGCAATTGGAAACCGCTCATACACTGTCAGGCTTCACAATAAAGGAAGACAAGACAAGTGATGGGTTATCCCTATCACTACTTGATAACTAGCAAACTCTGGATTCTCTTTTTGTTAAAACTCTTAGACAGGCGCTTTCCCCGGCAACGGCGCCAGAAATGCTTGTTGACACTTCTTCACGCAACCACCGGATATCGGCGACGGCGCCAGAAGTGCCCTGGTAGGGTAACTCTATTTACTATTGGATAATTCCGCAAGCGCACAGAATGTACCGCTGTAGCACTTCACCAAGGAGTATTCCAAGGTATCGTAATTTATATTTTCCCAAGGGAAAGCGGCTAAGTGTGTTTAACAAAAAGGGGAATGAGATTCCTTGAGTTATCTAGTATCAACTAGTGAATAAGGGTGGTAAATAACGAATAGGAAGGGTAGTGGTGAATCCAAGGTCCTATGCTAAAGGTAAATGGTAGAGTTAGCTAGGTGGGAGGACAACGAGTGAGTAAAGGACTCCTATGTATCTAACCTGACTTCTGTGACTTACTTTAATAGATAATGGCCTTAACTACGCTAGAGCCTTACTAACTGTGTGCGAGGGATAGCCGAGCTGGTAAGACGCTTAGAAGGTTTTTCACCTAACCCCTTACCGAAAGCGACTATTGGGCTTATGGACGCCTTACCTTTTAAGAACTAGCCTGTACGTGAGGAGAACCTAATGCCGCCCACGATCTGTCACCTACTAGGGAGTGCGCTCCTACTTTCCGTTCAAGCCAGCGGTAATCAAAGGTAATCTTAAGTATGAGCACCACGCTCACACTTAATCCTACAACGCTAACTAGTTGCAGCTAGCTAGAGCTCCTATACAAGTTAGGACGATGATGCACACACAGGAGTGGTTACAGGTCACTAACTTCACTAAGACAACTATATTACTAAAGTAAATGCACAACAAGACTAAAAGACTTGCACTAAGTAAGAACTCAGTAAAGTAAAGTAAGAATAATATATTAATAAAAGGAAAGTCTTACAAAAGTAGAAAGGTACAAGAGCTATACCAGACTCTCCAGAAGACGACTCCGGAGACCCCGAGCTTCGCTCGACTCGACTCTAACTCCCACTCTAGACTAACTACTACTCTACTTGTATGCTTGGAACTTGTAATGCACTTGGCCTTGGAATTGCACACTTGAAATGAAGGATGGAGGCTGCCTTTTATAGAGGGAGATGGAGTAGGGGTTACTCCATCGCCACGTCATCGATCCGCGTGACATCTTCTCTCCACCCTTGGATCAAACCGACCTCACAACCGCCATTTGATCAACGGCAGGGGCAAATCAACATGTGGGACATGTGGGGAAGGTCGGTGGGAGGCCACCGACCCTGGAACCGCCTTTGATGTGGGGTCGGGCGACCCCACTTCTGGGCCTCTGGGCCCACCAGCAGTGTCCACAGGGGTCCCTTATGTCGGTGGACTAGGTGGCACACCTGGGTCCCACCAAAGATGGGTCGGGCGACCCCCTCCCTGTGGGCCCAGGGTGTCACCTGTTGTCCCCTCGATCTCCTCTTGATGATTCTGATGTTGGCTTTGTCAAATAATGTCTTGAATTTGTTGTTCCTGCATAAACAAGCTAAGAGTACAAGTGGAACTAGTTATGGATAAAATATGTTCATGTCATGTCGTTTCCCCTTGCAACCGAGGCATGTTGACGGTGTTTTGTATGTGGATTTCTATGGTATATCCACCGTCAACAATTATCCATCAACTTTGTCTTGATCACTATGCTTAAGGTTAGAGTAGAACAAATACACTTTTGGTTTTGTTGGTGTTTTCCACCAATAGGGCCCATGCACTTGATCTCTGCCTTGTCTCTATGAACAGGTACACTTCAAGCGAAACATGGAGGAGTTTTACAACTCCCAGACTCCACCAAGTGAAGGACCTGGATCTACGAGCACAAACACACTGAGTAGGATATTGCCAACACCGCACTTCGAACTGCTGGGCAAACGAAGAACATGGGTGACACCGTATCAAGGGGTGCAGACGTCAAGGTCCACACCTAATCAAATGATACACCTAAAGGATGAAGACGGTGAGAAATCTTATCCAGAAGACTTAAAACATTGGATCCTTGTCGGAAGAGGTCAAGATCGTCGACCCAAGTCGCCTTTCCTGATCAAGAAGTACGACCCTAGTGTTCCAAGCATCGTGTGCACAATCAACGGATACTCTTTTTCAGACGACACTCTACGACACCGGATCTGACGTCAACATAATGGCCGCAGTCACTTATCCGCTCCTGCATGGAACCGTGTCCCTACAACCAATATACATTCAGCTCCAGATGATTTTCAGGTCATTGACATGGGAGAAGACGAGTACGATCCGCCCATCATCCTTGGGAGACCGTTCCTCAACACCGTTAAAGCAATCATCTACATTGGAACCGGAGAAGTCCACATGCACTTCCCCTCTGAGAAAGTACGCCGCTATTTTACTGACCTTAACTATATAGTTGAAGACTCTAAGCAGGTCAGGACAAGAAGAAGATGACGCAACCGCAACTAGAGGAGGCAAACCATCAAGGACGGATGGGTAGACAAAGAAGGAGAAGTGGTAAGGTCTAAAGATATACAGCTTGAACAGAATTGTCCTGAGGAGTCCGTAGCACCTAGTCAGGTGAGGAGCGAGAAGATAGTTATACACGAAGAGGAGGCGCCGCCGGAACCACCGACTACGCCATCCAGCAAATCCCAGGACGACTGAGAAAATGGAGAGTCCCGTTTGGAAGACTTAAAAACACCGAACGCCTTGCCAAGAGGTAAACTTGGTAGTTATCCCTTTCCCTTCAATTATTTAAAATAATCAGGTTCATATCATCTCGAAAATAAAATAGAAATGTTCAAAATAGTAAGCCCCATGTGAGTATGCTCATGGCATAAAACCCATAAGTACATTCACTGTGGTGGTATAAAAATAAAATAAATATATTCCTATCCTATAAAAATAAAAATATAAAAATAAATTTATGATCCTACTCAAGAGAGTAACATTTATTGAGGAGGCTCAACATGATAAAGGCTAGATATTTATGCTAACACTTAACTAGTTACACAAAGCTTTGTTGTCTATTTGAGCTCCACAGAATTGAAGGATCAAAGAAGACTAGTAGAAAAAGGACATCCTAATCGCTGTCAGGGTGCTGCCGACATTTAGATACACCTCCGTTACCTGCTAGCTACATCAGAAGAAATTACGTCAAAATCCAGCTTGGGGGAGAGCATCCCCATTTATCCAGCTAAGTGTTTCTACTCACGTTTATGCTTTACTCAAATAATAAAAAAGATGCATAATCATGAAAACCCAAATAAAATTTGTGTGCTTGTATATATCATTGCTTAATTTGCTAAATAAATAAATTGTCTAGGCCAAACTGAACTTAAATGATAAACTCTTACATGGATATGATAAATAGTTGCTTTACCATGTACCTAGTTTTCAAGTTTGAGCTCTCTCTCAAGTTTAGGCATGACTGTTATAATTTAAACCTGCTCTGAACCTGAACTTGTGGGAAGAGTACTTGATCTAAAGTCTAAGTCGTTAACGGATATGATATGGAAAGGTTGAGCTGCTGTTTATCTGTTCCTAGAGATGCTAGAATTCTAGAGAATTTTATCTTTAAAAATGTTTAAAATAACACATGATGAGTTCCTGTATGATGAGAGTTTAAAATCCTACCATAGCCATATATACATGCTTATTAGACTATGAACCATACAATTACTTTTTACTGCTTATGAGTATTGAGTGTGGTCAAGCTGGGTAGACCCTTAGGAGCTTGTCATGCGGTTAAAATCAAGATTTACTTGCACGTTCACTCATACATGCTACTTCTACTCCGGAAGTACGCATCCACATAGATCCACTCATTTTCATCTCCAGAGCCACCCAAAAGTATTCTACTCCTAATCCGGGAGAGAATGGCCAAAAACATTCTCCTATTTCTGTTTTTCCCTATGAAATAAATGCTCGAGTTATCTTGGTTAATACCACTTGCTATATTATTTTAGGAGATGAGTGCTCTAGTAAAAAGAAAAAAAGGGTGAATACGAGGAAATAAAAAGGGAAAGAAAAAGTGAGACGAGAGGTAAAAATGGACAAGTGTCCGACAGTAGAATTAGGGGTACAAGATACCCATCTGAGAGAAAAGAAAAAGAAAATATAGAGCATCTCTCCTCAAAAAGCTTCAAAGTGCAAGAAAGGTATGTATCCCCTTAAAAGAGCAAAAGTAGAATTAGACTTTCACCATTGTTATCACCATCATCACCATACACCATTCACTCGCCACACATGCACATCTTGATTTAACTTATTGACTTGTTTCTCTGGATCCATAGTTTGACTATGCAATAAATGTCTTGTAAGTATGTATTACCTATCTCCCACCTATGAGATCCAGATATCAAAACCTTATTAGAGTAGGGTGAGAGAGAAGGCAATATCACTATGCCTTATACCAAAAATATCACATACTTTGAGAGAAGGCATATATCATTACTGCCTTGGAAAGGATCCAGAAATACCACAAAAAAGAGAGATTTGAGAGAGTCATACAACGAATCTCTGAGTTTTATTTGAAAATCTGCAAAAACTTTAGAGTTATAGCTGATCAAAGAACAAGAGACATGGCGCTTGACTAGACTGTTCTATCTTTTAACTGCTCAAGACACAAGTGACGGTTGCAAGCCCCATGGAGAAAGGTAAAATGAGTAAGTTTTAAGTCTTAACAATTTACTCTAACTCAAAGATGAGATCTTACTTTTAAGGCATGAAACCACTACAGAAACTCTTGAGTCCATCCTTGCTCAGGGACGAGCAAGAGGTAAGCTTAGGGGAGTTGTTGACGGTCCTTAAGTACCAAATATAATCATCAAATAAATAAATAAAAGGATCCAAATGCAACCAACACCGAGACATAGGGTTTTATCTGACAGAATTCCACGAGTTTTGGTGTTTGGCTATTTCTGCAGGGGGTTATCAGGAAATATGGAAGAAAGGCCCACAAGTTGGGTTTACATAGAGATATTAACGTGCCGCACAATTTTCTATCATCTAGAAGACTCTAGAAGCCACGGGAACGAACGGGAAGGCGATCGGGCCCCGGGGCAGGGTGCCTGCACTGCCCCCTTGGGGCCCGCCCTGTTGCAGAGAACAATCAGGTCCCGTCTCACAGAGTATGCTCCACCAACCTAAAAGATCAAGGATAACCGTTCAATCAATGGCGGTTTGATCCGACGGTCCATGTTCAACTGAGGGGACTATATAAGCAGACCCTCTGGCCCCTAGAGGAGAACAAGTTCATTGTAGAGTTGAAAGGTGCCCTCGAAGGTTAACCTTTCCTCTACATAGACTTAGGGCATAGCATCCAATGTGAGAGTAGACTAGTTCTACTAGATTGAGAGAGATAGAGTGGAGGTGTAGATCGGAGGAAGCCCGGCCTGTCGGTGTCTACTCCGAGGTTGTACCTGTGGGATCAAGTTCTCCTAACCCGAAGCTTGCTCCTAGGATTCTTTAGTATTTCGACTTATAAATTCTAGTAAGTTCTTGTTTTATTGTTCTTTGGTTTATGAGTTTACTTTGATCTCTTCGCATAGAGTTTAGAGTAATCATCTCTAGCGTAAACGTGGTGTTTGGGCAAGGATACTCATAGATATCCCCTGACTAGCTGGACCGTGGTAGTAGCGAGGAACGTGACATTTCTGAGTTACCTTTGACGCCCATATCCCGTTAGTAGGATCGATAGGGTTTATAGGTGCGGGTCGAACATCCTCTATGGTGTCTAGATTCTGTGAGCTTCCCCAATAGAACAGAAGATCATCCTTACCAAGGTTAGAATGAGATTACGGTTGTAGTCTTCTCTATACATCACTCACATTGTGTCACATTCTTTGTAGCCTAAAGGGTGGTAGCAATAGATTTGGTTAGTCAGATGCACGCTTTCTCCCAGTGGTAAAAATATAAATACGATACTCTGGATAACCTCCCGGGTGAAGTGCTCACCGATATCCGTGCGCTTGCGGATCATTTTCTGATGGCATTATCAAATCTCAACAATACTAACCCTATGCACCAGGACACCTAAAAGCAGTTTTATGAATACCCTCTTCTCACATAAATATCTGATTATACCAAACATTACTATCCATAAAACTAATCAGTTTATGTCCTGCTGCCGAATCAACTAACATATTAGCAATGGGCATTGGATAACTATCCATGGGAGTAGCCTTATTTAAATCTCTGAAATCAATACAAACTCTAACTTGCCATTCTTCTTGTACATAAGAACCACACTAGAAATCCATTCAGCATATCGACACTGCCGAATAAACTTTGCTTCGTACAATTGAGTGATTTCTACTTTAGCATCAGCCATAACCTTTGGTTTAATCCTTCTTGGAGCTTGCTTGAGAGGCCCATATCTAAGTTTAATTGGTAGTCGATGCTCAACTAACTTTCTGTCAAGATCGGGCATCTCATAATATTGCCAGGCAAAACAATCTTTATATTCTTTTAGTAAAGCTATCAATTCTTGTTTATACTCAGGATCGAACTTAGCACTAATATATGTCAGCTTAGGTTTATCACCATCACCTATATCACTGCTTCCAATTCATTGGTTGACATAAATCCTTTGCCCATCTTGCCTTCGTCTTCATCGACTAAATAATCCATTAATTAAAACTTTGAGAGCCGACTGATTGTATCAGCTGTTGACCATCTTCAAACACCTTGATGATGTCTCCTTCATATACTTTTCTAGAGAAACACTCCATGCCTTCAAAATTCCACTCATCCGCCTCAACATAAGAAATACTAATAGAAGAGTCAGTCGGGACAACTTTCACACTGTCCCCAATCCATTGAATCAAACTTTGATGCATGGTGGATGGAATACAACAATTAGCATAAATCTAATCTCTCCCAAAGAGTATACTGTATGTGCCTTTAGCATCAACCACAAAGAAAGTAGTAGGCAAGCTCTTACTACCAACTGTTAATTCAACACATACAACACCCTTAGTTACTGAAATATTTCCACTGAAATTTGTCAATGGCATATCAGTAGGGCATAAATCTTTTGACTTTTTACCATGTTTTCTGAATATGGAATATGGCATTAGATTGACATTTGTACCCTTATCAACTAACATCTTAGTTATTGGTTTCCCATTGATGAATCCTTTGAGATATAATGCCTTTAAATGCAAATGTTTTTCAGGCTTCTCAAAGGTAGCATTCTCTACCTGACAAACCCAATGATCCATAGCTAGTTCCTCATCTAATTTTCCTCGTTATCATTAGCTTTGATTTAATTTGCCAGACTTTATATCTCTTCTGATGCAATTCATCATTCCTCAGACGTTGAACTTTCCTTTTCTGACTTCTTGTAAGCCCATTTGGACATCATTGTTTTTCCTGCCAGCCATATTCTTCACAGTTTATCTCTTGATCAACTATTTTTCCTCTCAGCCAATCATGAGTATCTTCTATATTTATACACCGATTTATCCCTCAAAAATTTAGTTTCTCATGTATAGGTCGGCCGTTGACTCTTGTCTAACGATATTCTCAATACTGATCAATGCACTCATGTAGCACCCGGTATTAAGAACAAAACTAGATAAACACTATATGTGAGCCGAGGAAGTCAAATCTCACATATAGCCACAAATAAGGATAATATCAATTGACAATGTCTATTATATAACATACTTAGTATATGAGATATAACCTTAGATAGCAAACAGTGGAAAGACACTCCTTTCTTCAGGAGACTGACTGGCTGAGCACAAGATTGGTTGAGCACAAGCCTAAACTCTTCTCCAAACTAGCAATCTGGTACCCATCTGGGATTTCTATCCAAATAAAATGTAAAGGCAAGCGTAAGCACATCTCGTATTCAGCAAGAATAACATGGGGTTCATGAGGAAATAGGCTAGACACTGGTTAACTGCATGTAGCTTTTAGTTGTCACAAATTTTAGCAAATGAGTAGCATCAAGTTGTCAAGTCCCAAAGCAAACTCATGATCAAGTAAAGTGAATAACGAATAGCATAAAAAACATATTAACAACAATAATACCAATAATTGCCATTTGTGATCATTTATTTTGTAAGTGTTCTAAGGCCACTCGTGACCGTGAGCATGGCTAATATATCAGTTTTACACTCTGCAGAGGTTGTACACTTTCACTATGAGTCGTGATTTACCCTTTTGCCCAAGGTGATCCACCTCTTAACCCACTACAAAGGAAGCTCGACAGGGTTCACTATGAAGCCTTTTAGAGGTTCATCTAAAAAGTTAGGGCCACTAGGTTTCCAATTGGCAAACAAATATAGAGCCCCCCTACCAAATGGCACAATAACACGCAACCTATACACATAAGGACACAGGCCGCACTATACCTGATTTGGCAAGCCCCTATTGCACCATAAAGGTAACCACTAACAAGCTAGAAAAGGTCCTCATACTGAGCTAAAGCCAGAGCCATGTAGCCCTCACAATTGTACTATATGTCCTGAATGACACATTAAAGATAAGTCCTTATCGAGAGAGACTAGAGCACCATAAGATAGCTCAATGCTCTAGCCCTCTTTACCAAAGTTGCTAAAAAGTCATTTTTTAATGTTTATTGCATATTCCATTAATGAAATTACAAGATCATGGTTTCATGGAGCACTAGCATAAGCTACCCAATGCAAACCCATAGGTGGCAAGGTATAAGATCAATACTAGAAAATCCTTAATAAGTGGACACATGCAATATAAATTATGTGATTATAGTTGTTAGGAAACAAGGATAGTCCCATGCTATACTTGCCTTTTAGTTCCAAACCTTCAACGATCTCCTTCTTGATCACCACGTAAAGCTCGCCGTCTATATTCAACCATCACATCAACAACAATCATCCAGAGACAATCATACAAAGCAAACAAATCTATAATTAGAACAATACACCAACAGTAGATAATAAAAATGAAAGTTTGTAAAATGAATCTACATTGCACTACGATCACACAGACATGAGGATCATGAAAATTGGAGCTAAAACGAAGAAGATATGAATTTTCTAAGATTTTCTTTAGAAAAGTAATTAATTAAATAGTGTTGACACCATTTTTAGCATATGTCAAGATAGTCAAAGTAGACCAATTGGCAGTAGGGAAGTTGTTGCATTATACTAAGCAGAAAGGTGCCGATGAAGATTTGTCGATGGAAATTGTTGCCGATGAGAGGTGGTGATCGGTGGAAGGATTGTCTTTTAACATAATTTTAGCAGTGTTGGATCAGAGATGATGTTTGTCGATGGCAATTTGAGAACTATTGCCTATAGGGCTTGTTGACGGTCCTTAAGTATCAAATTTAATTATCAAATAAACAAAGAAAAGGATCCAAATGAAATCAACATCTAGACTTAGGGTTTTATCTGATAGAATTCCACGAGTTTTGGTGTTTGTCTATTTCTGCAGGGGGTTATCAGGAAATACGGAAGAAAGGCCCACATGTCAGAATTACATAGAGATATCAACGCACCGCACAATTTTCTACCATCTAGAAGACTCCAGAAGCCACGAGACCGAAGCGGAGGCGAAACGGGGCCAGGCCCAGGGCGCCCGCCCTGAGGACCTGCGCGCCCGCCCCCTGTTGGATGCCAAACAGGACTCTCTTCGCTCGGGATGTTCCACCGACCTATTGGATCAAGAAAAACATAGTACCACCTCGCCTATCGACCCAAAAACGCATAGAAGGGGAGGACTATATAAGGAGACCCCCTGGCCCCTGGAGAAGACATGAAGAAATTATCATAGAGATTGAGGGGTGCCCTCGAAGGAAAACCTCTTCTCTAATTAATATTTCTTTTAAGGCTTAGCAACCAATGTAAGGTAGAATTAGATCTTCTAGTTTCTACTAGATTGAGAGAGATAGAGTGGAGGTGTAGATTGGAGGAAGCCTGGCCTGTCGGTGTCTACTCCAAGCTTGTACCTGCGGGATCAAGTTCTCCTAACCCGAAGCTTGCTCCTAGGATTCTTCAGTAATTCGACTTCTAAATTCTATTAAGTTCTTGTTTTATTGTTCTTATGGTTTATGAGTTTACTTTAATCTCTTCGCGTAGAGTTTAGAGTAATCATTGCTAGCGTAAACATGGTGTTTAGGCTAGGGTACTCATAGATATTCCCTGACTAGCTGGACCGTGGTAGTAGTTGTTGACGGTTCTTAAGTATCAATTTTAATTATCAAATAAACAAGAGAAAGGACCAATATGCAACCAACACCTAGAATTAGGGTTTGATCTGACAGAATTCCACGAGTTTTGTTGTTTATCTGTTTCTGCAGGGGGTTATCAGGAAATAAGGAAGAAAGGCCCACATGTCGGGATTACATAGAGATATCAACGCACCGCGCAATTTTACACCATCTAGAAGACTCCAGAAGCCACGAGACCGAAGCGGAGGCGAAACGGGGCCAGGCCCAGGGCGCCCGCCCTGAGGACCTGGGCGCCCGCCCCCCTCTGGAGCCAGATCAGGACTCTCTTCACTCGGGATATTCCACCGACCTATTGGATCAAGAAAAACATAGTACCACCTCGCCTATCGACCCAAAAATGCATAGAAGGGGAGGACTATATAAGCAAGGCCCCCGTGGCCCCTGGAGAAGACATGAAGAAATTATCATAGAGACTGAGGGGTGCCCTCGAAGGAAAACCTCTTCTCTAATTAATATTTCTTTTTAGGCTTAGCAATCAATGTAAGGTAGAAATAGATCTTCTAGTTTCTACTAGATTGAGAGAGATAGAGTGGAGGAAGCCTGGCCTGTCGGTGTCTACTCCAAGCTTGTACCTGCGGGATCAAGTTCTCCTAACCCGAAGCTTGCTCCTAGGATTCTTCAGTAATTCGACTTCTAAATTCTAGTAAGTTCTTGTTTTATTGTTCTTATGGTTTATTAGTTTACTTTAATCTCTTCGCGTAGAGTTTAGAGTAATCATTGCTGGCGTAAACGTGGTGTTTAGGCTGGGGTACTCATAGATATTCCCTGACTAGCTGGACCGTGGTAGTAGTGAGGAACGTGACAATTCCGAGCTACCTTTGTAGATCACATCTCGTTAGCAGAAAGGATAGGGTTTATAGGTGCGGGTTGAACATCCTTTGTGGTGTCTAGATTCCGTTAGCCTCCCCATTAGAACAGTAGATCATCCTTACCAAGGTTAGAAGGAGACTACGGTTGCAGTCTTCTCTATTTATCACTCACATCGAAAGACATTCTTTGTGCCTAAAGGTTAGTAGTAATAGACCGGATAGTCAGATGCACTCTTTCTCCTAGTGGTAAAAAAATAAATTCGATACTCTGGATAACCTCCCGGGTGAAGTGCTCACCGATATCCGTGCGCTTGCGGATCAATTCCTTATTGCGTTCCCAAATATCAACAAGCATTTCTGGCGCCGTTGCCAGGGAGAAAGACGGTTGCTGAGATAACCTGAGTCTTACTATTAGCTTGTATCTATACTTTTATCTTTTCTTATCTTTTATATTCTTCCTTTATTTTCTTTATTCTTACCTTATGGAAAACCAAAATTCTAAATCGATCCATGAGTCTGCAATCCCTTTAGCAACTGACCTTTTACCATGGGAATCATCACAGCCTATCCAAACATCCCAGTATAAGTTAAGTTCTAGGTTGCCATGATTCAAAACCTATCTTTTTCGGGAAAGGAAGACGAAAACCCTTACCTTCATATTAGAGATTTTGAGCAAACATGTGATTGTCTTCGCATTGAAGGCATTTCTAATAAGACTTTACGTTGGAAGCTTTTTCCTTTTTCTCTAAGGGGAGAAGCTAGACAATGATACAGTCAGAAGGTAAGTCAACAACAAGGTGAATGGAGAGTTTTACGAGCCAACTTTTGTCTAGATTTCTATTCCCTTGACCGTATAGCCGACCTTAGACTCGAAGTCCTATCTTTTAAACAAAAAGATAATGAAACTTTGGGAAAATCCTGGAAACGTTTTTCTGATCTTTTAGAATCTGGTCCAAACCTTAATCTTGAAGACCCTGTTCTTTTGTTTCACTTTTTTTCGAGGTCTTCATAAAAATCACAAACAAATGCTTCACACAATGTCTAGAGGTTATTTCTTTCGCATCCCTGGTGATGAAGCTAGAGTGATCCTAGATAGAATCCTAGAAGCTGAGATGGATAATACCCTTCATGATGAAACCTACGAAGCCGAAGTAGACACTCTGCCAAATTCTTCATCTACTTTAGCTATTCCAAGTTTTGAGCCACAAGAGGAAGAAATTCCACTACCGGACTTCATGCTGGATATAGAATCCGATCTTTTTGCCGATTTTGGAAATATTTCAAACTACCATTCTATTGACAAACCCCAAAACGGCCAGTTTAGCATTTATTTGCCAAGTGAATATCAATTGAGAGAGCTTATCTCAGTAATGAGTAGCGAATGGTTGGAGGAATCAGAGCTTTCCTCTGATGTAATCCGTTTGGACACACCCTCTATAACTATACGCTGTGCTTATAATTCTGATCGATTTAATGCTCTTTATAATCCTGTTGTGGGGATCAACATTATGTCTGAATCCTTTGCACTTAAACTATTTAAAAATCTTGTCTTAACCCCCACAACAAAGGTCATAAAGGAATCTTCGGGACGATTAGTCCCCAGTCTTGGAATTATTAATGTCCTACCTCTTACGGTAGAAGGCTCCATGGTTCATTTGAACTTCTATATCTTTGATACATGGGACTTCGACCTGTTGATAGGACAACCTTTTAGAAGACTCCTTTATGAAGGTTATACTGGAAAGCTACACATTTCTTTTGGAAAAACCTTTAAATTCCCAATAATAATTTCACACTCCTTAAATAATAAGGCCGAGTCATATCTTTTGCCTGATCCTATGGAGGAAGTAAAGGCTGCATCTCTAGAGCTTTTAGATGAGCCAGACTTAGAAGACGAAACTCCTTTCTTCATAGAAGAAGAAGACAAACCTTCCGAGCCTGAACCCTTAGATGAGTTTGCAGAAACACCTAAACCTCCCATAGAGCTTAAAACTTTACCACCCGGTCTTACCTATGCTTTCCTAAACAATAATCTAGAGTTTCCTGTGATCATTAGCGATAAACTCACTCAGGATCAAACTCTGCGATTATTGACCATTCTTGAGAAACATCACTCAGTTTTCAGCTACTCACTTCAAGATCTTACAGGAATCAGTCCTATGATTTGTACCCATCGTATTCCAACAGATCCTTCTGTTACACCCTCTCGAGAACCCCAACGTAGACTTAACAACACTATGAGAGAGGTAGTTAAAAAGGAAGTTATAAAGTTGCTGCAAGCAGGGATTATATATCCTGTGCCGCACGGTGAGTGGGTGAGCCCAGTCCAAGTTGTGCCTAAAAAGGGAGGCATGACTGTTATTATGAATGAAAAGAATGAGCTAATTCCGCAACGCACCATCACAGGATGGCGGATGTGTATAGACTATAGAAAACTAAACAAAGCCACGAGAAAAGATCACTTTCCTTTACCTTTCATAGATGAGATGCTAGAGCGGTTAGCAAACCATTCGTTTTTCTGTTTCTTAGATGGATATTCAGGGTATCATCAAATCCCGATCCATCTTGATGATCAAAGCAAAACCACTTTTACATGCCCTTATGGAACTTATGCTTACCGTAGAATGTCTTTTGGGTTATGTAATGCACCAGCTTCTTTTCAAAGATGCATGATGTCTATATTTTCTGATATGATTGAAGAGATTATGGAAGTTTTCATGGATGATTTCTCTGTTTATGGAAAAACTTTTGATAGTTGTCTTGAAAACTTAGACAAGGTTTTGCAAAGATGTGAAGAAAAGCACTTAATCCTTAATTGGGAAAAATGTCATTTTATGGTTAGGGAAGGAATAGTGCTAGGACACTTAGTGTCTGAAAGAGGGATTGAGGTAGACAAAGCTAAAATTGAAGTAATTGAACAACTACCTCCACCTGCAAACATAAAAGGAATTCGACGCTTTCTTGGCCATGCTGGTTTTTACCGTAGATTCATAAAAGATTTTTCATTTATTGCTAGACCACTTACTCTTTTGCTAGCCAAGGATGCTTCTTTCGAATTTGATGATGCATGTCTAACATCTTTCAATTTATTAAAGAAAGCACTCATCTCTGCACCAATCATTCAACCCCTGATTGGTCGTTACCTTTTGAAATTATGTGTGATGCTAGTGATTATGCTGTGGGGGCAGTATTGGGACAAACTAAATACAAGAAGCATCATGCAATTGCTTATGCCAGTAAAACTTTGACAGGAGCTCAACTTAACTATGCAACCACTGAAAAAGAGCTTCTGGCTGTTGTCTTTGCCATTGATAAATTTAGATCTTATTTAGTTGGAGCTAAAATAATTGTTTACACTGATCATGCTGCATTAAAATATTTGCTCACTAAAAAAATATGCTAAACCTCGCCTGATTAGATGGATCTTATTACTCCAAGAATTTGACTTAGAGATAAAAGATAAAAAGGGAGTAGAAAATTTTGTTGCTGATCACTTGTCTAGAATGTATTTTAAGAGTCCACAGGAAACCCCCATCAATGATTCACTCCGGGACGACATGCTCTATGGGATTAACAGGTCTGACCCCTGGTATGCAGATATTGTTAATTTTATGGTTTCAGGGTATGTACCACCAGGAGCAAACAAGAAGAAGCTTATTCAAGAAAGTCGTTCACATATATGGGATGAGCCATACCTCTTCCGAGTATGCTCTGATGGCTTACTCAGGAGATGTGTGACAACTAAGGAAGGATGGAAGATCATCGACAGATGTCATTCATCACCATATGGAGGTCACTATGGAGCATTCCGTACACATTCAAAGATCTGGCAGTGTGGATTCTATTGGCCTACAATGTATGAAGACACAAGGCAATATATCAGAAGATGTGGGCCATGTCAAAGATACGGAAACATAAATACAAGGGATGCAATGCCACTCACCAACAACCTTCAGATTGAGCTCTTTGATGTCTGGGGAATAGACTACATGGGTCCATTTCCTCCATCAAAGAAGTGTGAGTACATCTTGGTGGCAGTTGACTATGTCTCCAAGTGGGTAGAAGCATTACCTTGCAAGCATGCCGACAACGTCAGTTCAAAGAGGATGTTTGAAGAAATTATATTTCCAAGATTTGCAGTCCCTAGAGTAGTGATAAGTGATGGAGGAGCACACTTCATCGACAAACGCTTCAAGCAATATCTATCAAGACATGGAATCCGTCACAACGTCGCTACCCCCTATCATCCTCAGACAAGTGGCCAAGCAGAGACTTCCAACAAACAAATCAAGAATATTCTTCAGAAGACAGTAAATGAAATGGGAACGGCGTGGAAAGACAAGCTACCCGATGCACTCTGGGCGTACCGGACAGCATACAAGACCCCAATCGGAATGTCTCCATACCAATTGGTGTACGGGAATACTTGCCATCTACCTGTTGAACTAGAATTCAAAGCACACTGGGCCATAAAGAGATGGAATATGGACCTAGATGTTGCTGGAGATTATAGAAGAATGCAACTATCAGAATTGGAAGAATGGCGAGAGAAGGCATATCACAATTCAAAGATCTACAAAGAAAGAGTCAAGAGGTGGCATGACAAGAGAATCAAGAAGAAGGAGTTCACACCCGGAGATAAGGTATTACTTTTTAATTCCAGGGTGAAGCTTTTCGGGCATGGAAAACTCCGGAGCAAATGGGAAGGACCATTCAAGGTAATCAATTCATCATCCCACGGAGCTATCACACTTCAAAATAGCGAAGGTACGTTATTCAAGGTAAATGGTCAACGTCTTAAATTATTTTTAGAGCCCAATGAGGAATTTGAAGAAATAGACGTAGTCCATTTTTACCTTCCCATGGAGAATTAGAGCCCGACACTTTTGGTCTGATGGTTTTGGGTCATATATATATTTTTCTAAATAATTCCGCATCTAGAAACGCGCTCGGAGAAGTGGGCCCACAGAGGGGCCAGAGAGAGGGCGGGCGCCCAGCTCCTCTTCCCCCTCGGTCCCGACTTTCTCTGTTATGGAAAATGCACTTAGGGTGATCCGAATAATCCCTTAGATGGAATGTTTCGCACGCACGTCGACGGGAGCAACCCGAACAACCCATAGAGGCACCCTTTTGACCCCTATATAAACGGACCCCTGACCTCAGTTTTCAAACACCAAGCCACCAAGCTTTCTCTCCTTCAATTAGAGCTTGATTAGCTCTCCTTCAATTAGATCTTGATTAGCTCTACTTCAATTAAAATTTTATTAGTTCCTTGCTACTCCAATGGCTGAGAAGTACCACGATGATTGGGAAGTCGTCCCCTTCAACCTCAACATGGAGCCTGTGGAAGACCCCGATGTCCGTGCTCTCGTCCCGGCCAACACAGAGCGTCAGCTAGAAGCCATGCCATTACGCCAACGTAGCTCCGCCCAATCTTACCATGCTCAACCAGTTCTCACTGCACCGCCACAACCCCTACTCCTCACAGGATCATCATCCAAGACGAAGACCACTATCAAGGTGCCAACCGGCACAAGGATCCTTCCACCTAGACCCAATGAGAGGGTCGTTGGAGTCAAGACCAACCAGAGCGGCGAGATCAGCAGTGTTCGCTACACTACGGAGGAGGAAAAGCCTTACTTTGAAGGGATTAGAGCAGCCAAAGTCCGTTTCATCCCTCCAAAGGCAGCCCCGAAGCACTCTCTCAATGCTTTTGAGACACCTCCCAAGCATCGCAAGACTATAATGGATATTGATGAGGAAGTTCGCAGGCTAGATAGAGTTATCATAGACCTCCAGTCCTCGATTAATTCCCTCACTAGGCAGCTCTCTAACCACAACACCATTATACTAGGCCTTAGGCAGGATCTTGCCAGTGCCAACAAGAAGATCAAAGAATTAGAGCGCCGCTAAGTTATCTAGATTAGACCTTGAGGCAATGCATCTTAGTCATCTATCTTTAAATTCGGTTTAAGTTTGCTATTATTAGTTTGCTATCAGTCTGCTATCAGTCTTTTGTAATAAATGCCTCAAGATTAATAAAGAGTATTATTATTATTATTATTATTATTATGTCTTGTGTGTCTCTACTTTATTTTTGTGCAAGAAAGCAGAAAACAAGTATGGGGGAGATCCCTCGACATGCCAAACACACTCCAACTATACCACTCCACGATTCAGGTACACACTCTGCACACTTTACACATACATTTATTTTGGATTATGCAGATTATTGTTGCCGACATGATAAGATGAAAAGATTAAAAATATTTCTAATCATGATTAATCTCAATCTATGATATTTCCTGAAAACTTGCAATTATTATAAAATCATTTTAAACCCCTGTGTTACTTAAGTCAATATGGAATGGTAGAGTATGAGTTTCTTATTCTTGATATCATTGTTGCTTGGAGAATTTATTTCAAAATATTCAAAATTCTAGCTACCATCCTTAGTGTTTTATATGCCTGATAAAACTAAAAATATTAATTATGATTATAAAAGCTATCTGCTCTGTATTGAGTTTGTTCAAAATGAGTTAGACCCTTGTTGAGAGATTTATCATGCTCCCAAGATCAAGACATTATTTCAGTAAGATTCACTCTTCCGAAGTATTATTGCATTAGAGGCATGGGCTATGCAAAAATAGAGATATTTCGAGGAAATAAAAAGGAGCAAGTGCTCGACAACCTCGCAGAAAAAATGGACAAGTGTCCGGCAGTAGAATTAGGGGTACCTCGGTATCCACTTAAAAAAAAAGGAAGAAAAGAGAAAAATATGATAGCCCATGGTCCCTATAATAAGAAATATGCCAGCAAGAGTTGACAAAGTTTTTAGTTTCCAAAGTCTTTGATCTAAGAGTATGACATTCCCCTCCTCGGATCCCGTTTTGATCAGGCAATAAATGCAAAGTAAGAATGCTTGAGAATTTTTGCAAAATAAAACAGCCTCAGTGAGATATATATATAAAAGATAATGAGTGATTTGAGAGAACCTATGAGGATCAAAAGGTATGCTAACTTTCTTTCAAAAATATACAAAAACTCCAAGTGACAGGATTGAGAAGAAAGGATCTTTACTCTTAACCATATACTTCCCTGACTATGGTACACAGTGGAATTTTAACACCCTGCAATTATATAAAGAATGTTTTTAAAATGTTTACCCCAGATATTTTTCTTAACCATCCTTTTCTCGAGGACGAGTAAAAGCCTAAATATGGGGGTATTTGTTGACGGTTCTTAAGTATCAATTTTAATTATCAAATAAACAAGAGAAAGGACCAATATGCAACCAACACCTAGAATTAGGGTTTGATCTGACAGAATTCCATGAGTTTTGTTGTTTATCTGTTTCTGCAGGGGGTTATCAGGAAATAAGGAAGAAAGGCCCACATGTCGGGATTACATAGAGATATCAACGCACCGCGCAATTTTACACCATCTAGAAGACTCCAGAAGCCACGAGACCAAAGCGGAGGCGAAACGGGGCCAGGCCCAGGGCGCCCGCCCTGAGGACCTCGGCGCCCGCCCCCCTCTGGAGCCAGATCAGGACTCTCTTCGCTCGGGATATTCCACCGACCTATTGGATCAAGAAAAACATAGTACCACCTCGCCTATCGACCCAAAAACGCATAGAAGGGGAGGACTATATAAGCAAGGCCCCCCTGGCCCCTGGAGAAGACATGAAGAAATTATCATAGAGACTGAGGGGTGCCCTCGAAGAAAAACCTCTTCTCTAATTAATATTTCTTTTTAGGCTTAGCAATCAATGTAGGTAGAAATAGATCTTCTAGTTTCTACTAGATTGAGAGAGATAGAGTGGAGGTGTAGAGTGGAGGAAGCCCGGCCTGTCGGTGTCTACTGCAAGCTTGTACCTGCGGGATCAAGTTCTCCTAACCCGAAGCTTGCTCCTAGGATTCTTCAGTAATTCGGCTTCTAAATTCTAGTAAGTTCTTGTTTTATTGTTCTTATGGTTTATGAGTTTACTTTAATCTCTTCACATAGAGTTTAGAGTAATCATTGCTGGCGTAAACGTGGTGTTTAGGCTGGGGTACTCATAGATATTCCCTGACTAGCTGGACCGTGGTAGAAGTGAGGAACGCGACAATTCTGAGCTACCTTTGTAGATCACATCTCGTTAGCAGGAAGGATAGGGTTTATAGGTGCGGGTTGAACATCCTTTGTGGTGTCTAGATTCCGTTAGCCTCCCCATTAGAACAGTAGATCATCCTTACCAAGGTTAGAAGGAGACTACGGTTGCAGTCTTCTCTATTTATCACTCACATCGAAAGACATTCTTTGTGCCTAAAGGTTAGTAGTAATAGGCCGGTTAGTCAGAGGCACTCTTTCTCCTAGTGGTAAAAAAATAAATACGATACTCTGGATAACCTCCCGGGTGAAGTGCTCACCGATATTCGTGCGCTTGCGGATCAATTCCTTATTGCATTCCCAAATATCAACAGTAGTGAGGAACGTGACAATTCCGAGTTACCTTTGCAGATCACATCTCGTTAGCAGGAAGGATAGGGTTTATTGGTGCGGGTTGAACATCCTTTGTGGTGTCTAGATTCCGTTAGTCTCCCCATTAGAACAATAGATCATCCTTACCAAGGTTAGAAGGAGACTACGGTTGCAGTCTTCTCTATTTATCACTCACATCGAAAGACATTCTTTGTAGCCTAAAGGGATAGTAGCAATAGATTTGGTTAGTCAGATGCACCCTTTCTCCCAGTGGTAAAAATATAAATACGATAACTCTGGATAACCTCCCGGGTGAAATGCTCACCGATATCCGTGCTCTTGCGGATCGTTTCCTTATTGCGTTACCAAATATCAACAAGCATTTCTGGCGCCGTTGCCGGGGAGAAAGACGGTTTGGTGAGATATCTTTGAGTCTTGCTATTATCTTGTATTATACTTTTATACTTTTATTCTTTTATCTTTTTATTTTTATCTTTATGGATAACTCAAATTCCATACCTATTATTAAATTCTTTGCACCTTCGGAGACCAGCCATAGACCATGGGAGTCAACACGTCCTGCCCCTAATTATGATCTGTGTCCGGAGTTGATTGCAATAGGTCAAAACCAACCCTTTTCTATAACTGAGGTCCTATCTTTTAATCAAAAAGATAATGCACTTTTAGCTACACCTAGGGAATCTTTTAATTTTTCTATAAATTCTGGTTTAGACCTAGCCCTACAAGACCATGTTTTTCCTAGATATTTTCACATTGGTCTTAATCATATAACCTTTGGTAGAGTCTTTCTTTCTTTATCTATTAGTAAAGGAAGGTATGTCTTCATTCGTAGACATCATTCTTGCACTAGTCTTCATAGAAAAATCTTAGAGATAGAGAAGGAATCATCTCCCATACAAGGAGAGGAAGTTTCAATAGCCGATTTTCAAACATTTCAATCCCATAATTCGGCTATCCAACCCATCCTTGAGCTTAATAATTTCTACTATGCTTTTTCTCTTGAACCTCCCGATAATCCTATGAATCTCTCTAGACATCCCATGCATAAGAAGGAGGATCAAGAAGAGCAACAGCAATGGCTAGAGGGCATTAAAAATCCATGTGCTATCACCATTGAATGGATAGATAAAACAAACTTGAGAGACAATCCTAAAGGAATTTTAAGCATTCATGAAGAATCATCCTTGGAGTTTAAGAATGAGAGAAACAACAGTGAGCATGGAAGTTATTTCATAAATACCTCACCCAGTCCTTGCTCATATAAAACATCTCTCCAATCAATTTGTCTCTCCATCCTTACCACATTTGAGATCTCCAACCCCCTCTTCCTCTTTATTTATAAAAACTTTAAAAGGGAGGTTGTCGATGCATATGTCTATAATAAATATTGCAGATCTCGTTGAGTTGATCTTGATATAGGTAGGTGTTGGAGGGGAAACCACTTCACCAACATAACTTGATGGTTTCCCAAGGACAGGCTTAGTTTCCTAAAACAAGCACTTATCAGATCATAACATGAACTTCTAATTATTTGCAACATTGCCTTGTGTATTGAGCATATAAAGATAATTGTAGAAATATTCCTTCGGGTATTCTTGTCACTAACCTTTCCAGGATTGGAGCAAGAAGATCGGATGAATGACAAGCACAAGGTATGTCCAACCAACCATCACACAACATTGAATTAAATTCATCCAAACTTGAATTTTGTAAAATTCATGCTTGGGGGAGTACTTTACATAAAAACATCTTTTGCCATGTTGATACGTTGGTTGTACTTACCTTTGAGACATGCTCAATTTGTTAAATACTAATTGCACTACTTCATCTCCACTTAAGTAGATCTCTATAAATACTCTCATGCTACCTTTATTTGCTTTAGTATATGTCTAGGTTTGGAATAGTTTCATTTATCTCTTAATTAAGCATGGTGCTTAGTTTAGGAATGATGATCTTACTTCCAAGGGATTTTAAATTAAGCATGGTGCTTAGGTTAAAATGCCCTTCTAAATCAAATTAGACGTGGTGTCTAGGTTGATTTTTAAGCCGATAGTATGCTATAGTAGATATGGGATATTTTGTTGGACTAACCCCTGCAGGAAAACTTTCAATATCAACCTGGAAAGTCCTGAGATAAACTCGCATTGGAGATGAAGAAAGTGACACATGAAGTTTAACAATTTGCACAAGAAAGACGTGGCTCATAAGAGATGATTCATGGAGGGTATCACAAACACGATGCACAACCGCTAAGAAAGGAAAGCTTCCACAAGGTGATACTGTACCGTCACTCTTCAAGTAAGGTAACATCCTAAGGTACTTGACTATCGCTTTTATAAGCTTCTCCTTGGTTCTGGCATACACATAAAATAAAGAGACAAACATGTATGATTTGTAACTCCACATTAACGAACCCAATTAATTCAACATGTTTAGTCCTTTAATCTTTGTTCTTAGTACTACCTTCGTGATCCCACACTCCTAATCATATAAGCTAAAATGTTGCACATTCAATCTTTGGAAGATATAAACAAAACATAAATATAGATAGATTATCTTTCCATTAGGTTGAGCCATCTGATCTAACAAATGTTTTAAATGTTACACTCATGATCCATCAACTTTGTCTTGCTCACTATGCTTAAGGTTAGAGAAGAACAAATACACTTTTGGTTCTGTTGGTGTTTTCCACCAACAGAGCCCATGCACTTGATCTCTACCTTGTCTCTATGAGCAGGACACATTTTGAGAAACGTGAAGGCGTTTTACAACTCCCAGATTCCATCAAGTGAAGAACCAAGATCTACGAGCACAAACACAATGGAGATCAGACACTTAGTTTCCCAAAGGAAATATTGAAGAACCTCTGTGTCCGAGTTGGTACCTTGTACACTCCAGCAAACTTCGTGGTGATAGAGACTGGCACTGAGGAGAGGGCACCCATCATCTTAGGGAGGCCATTCCTAAACACCAGAGGTGTCATCTACGCTAATGCTGCCAAGATCAGTCTCTACATCAAGGGGAAGAAGGAGACTTTTCTTCAAGAACAAGACTACACAAACTTCAGAGCAATCCCAACATGAACCAAGGAAGAGGACCAACAGGAGGAACAGGAACAAGCAAATGTGGACCGAGTCAGCTAAAATGGTCACTGCAGCTCAAGGAGGTCAAGATCGTCGACTCAAGTCACCTTTCTTGATCAAGAAGAACGACCCTGGTGTTCCAAGCATCGAGTGCACAATCAACGGATACTCTTTTCAGACACTCTACGACACCGGATCTGATGACAACATAATGGTTGCAGTCACTTATCAGCTCCTGCATGGAACCATGCCCCTACAACCAAGATACATTCAGCTTCAGACAATTTTCAGATCATTGACATGGGAGAAGACGAATACGATCTACCTACCATCCTTGGACGACCGTTCCTCAGCAATATCAAAGCCATTATCTATATTGGAACCAGAGAAGTCCACATGTACTTCCCCTTTGAGAGGAGGAGGCAAATCATCAAGAACGGATGGGTAGACTACGAAGGAAAAGTGATAAGGACTGAAGACATACAGCTTGAACAGAACTGTCCTGAGGAGGCCGTAGCACCGAGTCAGGTGTGGAGGGAGAAGATAGGTATACACGAAGAGAGGCGCCACCGGAATCACCGACTACGCCACCTAGCGAATCCCAGGACGACTGATCGTGGGGTAGTTCGTGGTAGTGACAGCTCCATTGATTCTTATATAGTCCCCCTCTCGTGTATAGGGCTGGCCGAGGAACATTATTATAGGGGAGTGATTGCGATGTTTCTCATATTCCTTGATAATATCACTATGCATGGGCGTAGTCCTGTCTCGCAATGATTGCCAAGTATAATTGCACTAACTATGATATGCTAGACTGTATAGTTGAGAATAACTTAGGAAATATTGTTGTAGTTCGTCCTAATTCCATGCTAATGACTTGCTAGAATATCTATTGAGGTGCTTATCATATTTATATGTGGCTAAGTTATGCTGATTAGAATAATTACCTTTGTCACCATTCATACTTTATATATATTTTATGTGACACTTATCCCTGTATGAAATAGAAAGACAGATGCTCTCAATTATACATGCAATGATGGATAGTCAATTCTTTATTCCATTCTACAATCAACATTGATGTTTAGCAATCCCTTACCAGTGGTAAAAATATAAATAACGATACCTGGAATACTTCCTGGTTAAAATGCCACATCGATATTAATCTATGCGCTTGCAGATTGTTGATATTTGGGAATGCAATAAGGAATTGATCCGCAAGCGCACAGATATCGGTGAGCACTTGACCCGGGATGTTATCCAGAGTATCGTATTTATTTTTTTACCAATAGGAGAAAGAGTGTATCTGACTAACCCAGTCTATTACTACTAACCTTTAGGCTACAAAGAATGTTTCTCGATGTGAGTGATAAATAGAGAAGACTGCAACCGAAGTCTCTTTCTAACCTTGGTAAGGATAATCTACTGTTCTGTTGGGGAAGCTTACGGAATCTAGACACCACAAAGGATGTTCGACCCGCACCTATAAACCCTATCCTTCCTGCTAACGAGATATGGTTTGCAAAGGTAACTCGGAAATGTCATGTTCCTCGCTACTACCACGGTCCAGCTAGTCAGGGGATATCTATGAGTATCATAACCCAAACACCACATCTACGCTAGAGATGATTACCCTAAACTCTACGTGAAGAGTTTAAAGTAAACTCATAAACCAAAGAACAATAAAGCAAGAACTTACTAGAATTTAGAAGTCGAAATACTGAAGAATCTTAGGAGCAAGCCTCGGGTTAGGAGAACTTGATCCCGCAGGTACAACCTCGGAGTAGACACCGACAGGCTAGGCTTCCTCCGATCTACACCTCCACTCTATCTCTCTCAATCTAGTAGAAACTAGAAGATTTAATTCTACTCACATTGGATGCTAAGCCCTAAAAAATCTATTTAGAGGAGAGGTTATCCTTCGAGGGCACCTCTCAACTCTATGATGAACTTGTCTCCTCTAGGGGCCAGGGGGTCTGGTTTTATAGTCCCCTCAGGTAAAAGTGGGCCGTTGGATCAAACTGATATTGATTGAACGGTTATCCTTGATCCTTTAGGTCAGTGGAGCTTGGTCCGTGAAAAGAGTTCTGATTGGAGTCCAAAGGGGGGCGGGCGCCCTGGGCCAGGCCCCGTTCGGTCTCCGCTTTGTTCCCGTGGCTTCTGGAGTCTTCAAGATGGTAGAAAATTGTGCGGTGCGTTGATATCTCTATGTGATCCCGACATGTGGGCCTTTCTTCCTTATTTCCTGATAACCCCCTACAGAAACAGATAAACAACAAAACTCATGGAATTCTGTCAGATCAAACCCTAATTCTAGTTGTTGGTTGTATATTGGTCCTTTCCCTTGTTTATTTGATAATTAAAATTGATACTTAAGAACCGTCAACAAATACCCCCATACTTAGGCTTTTACTCGTCCTCGAGAAAAGGATGGTTAAGAAAAATATCTAGGGTTAAAACATTGTAAAGCATTTTCTTCATACCTGCATGCAGGAAAATATATGGTTAAGAGTAGAGGTCCTTTCTTCCCAATCCTGTCACTTGGAGTTTTTGTATATTTTTTAAAAGAACTGTAGCATACCTTTATCCTCATAGGTTCTCTCAGGTCACTCATTTATCTTTTATATCTCACTGAGGCTGTTTTAATTTGCAAAAATTCTCAAGCATACTTACCTTGCATTATTTGCCTGATCAAAACGGGATCCGAGGAGAGGAATGCCATACTAGATCAAAGACTTTGAAAATTTAAAAACTTGTCAACTCTTACTGGCATATTGCTTATTAGAGGGACCATGGGCTATCATTTTCTTCTTCTCTCTCTCTTCTCTTTTTTTAAGTGGATACCGGGGTACCCCTAATTCTACTGCCGGACACTTGTCCATTTCTTTCTATGAGGTATTGAGCACTTGCTCCTTTTTATTTCCTCAAAATATCCTTATTTTTGCATAGCCCATGCCTCTAATGCAATAATACTTCGGAAGAGTGAATCTTTCTGAATAAATGTCTTGATCTTAGGAGCATGATAAATCTCTCAACAAGGGTCTAACTCATTTTGAACAAACTCAATACAGAGTAGATAGCTTTTATAATTATTATAGTTAATATTTTCAAGTTTATCAAGCATATAAAACACTAAGGATGGTAGCTAGAATTTTGAAATAAATTCTCCAAGCAACAATGATATCAAGAATAAGGTACTCATACTCTACCATCTCACATTCCACAGTGACTTAAGCAGCACATGGTTTTAAAATGAGTTGCAAGTTTTCAGGAAATATCACAGAGTGAGATTAATCATGATTAGAAACATTTTAATCTTTTTAATTAATCATGTCGGAGACAATATTCTGCATAATCCAAGATATATGTATATGTGTAAAGCGTGCAGAGTATGTACCTGAATCGTGGAGTGGTGTAGTCAAAGTGTGTTTGGCATGTCGAGGGATCTCCCTCGTACTTGTTTTCTACTTTCTTGCACAAAAATAAAGTAGAGACACACAAGACATAATAATAATACTCTTTATTAATCTTGAGGCATTTATTACATATGACTAGTAGCAAACTAAAACTAATAATAGATCTAAACCAAATTTAAAGATAAAGATAAATAACTAAGATGCATTGCCTCAAGGTCAAATCTAGATAACTTAGCGGCGCTCTAATAACTCTCTGATCTTCTTATTGCACTAGCAAGATCATGCCTAAGGCCTAGTATAACGGTGTTGTGGTTAGAGAGCTGCCTAGTGATAGAGTTAACCGTGGACTGGAGGTCTATGATGACCCTGTCTAGCCTGCGAACGTTCTCATCAATATCTACTATAGTCTTGCGACGCTTAGGAGGTGTCTCAAAAGCATTGAGAGCGTGCTTCGGGGCTGCCTTTGGAGGGATGAAACGGACTTTGGCTGCTCTAATCCATTCAAAGTAAGGCCTCTCCTCCTCCGTAGTGTAGCGGATGCTGCTGATCTCGACGCTCCGGTTGGTCTTGACTCCAACGACCCTCTCATTGGGTCTAGGTGAAGGATCCTTGTGCTGGCTGGCACCTTGAGGGTGGTCTCCTTCTTAGCTGATGGTCGCTTGAGAAGTTGGGGCTGTTGCGTTGTGGTGAGAACTGGTTGAGCATGGTAGGATTGGGCGGAGCTGCACTGGCGTAATGGCATGGCTTCTAGCTGTCGCTATGTGTTGGTCGGGATGAGAGCTCGGGCGTCGGGGTCTTCCTTAGGCTTCATGTTGAGGTTGAAGGGGACGACTTCCCAATCGTCGTGGAATTCTTCAGCCATTGGAGCAGCGAGGGACTAATCAAGATCTAATTGAAAAGGAGAGAAGGCTTGAATAGAATGGTGTTTGAAAACTGACGTCAGGGGTCTGTTTATATAGGGGTCAAAAAGTGCATCTAGGGGTTGTTCGGGTTACTCCCGTCGCCGGGCGTGCGGAACTTTCCATCTGAAGGATTATAAGGATTACCATAAGTGTGTTTTCCATAACGGAGGAAACTGGGACCGAGAGAAGTCAGGGGCTGGGTGCCCGCCCTCTTCATCAGGGCGCCCGCCCTGTGTCCGGCCCCTCTGTGGGCCCGCTTCCTCGAGCATGTTTCTAAACGCAAACTTAATTAGGAAAATATATGTGTGACCCAAAAATGTCAGATTAAAAAGGTCAGGCTCTAAATTTCCATGGGAATGTAAAAATGGATTGCGTCTATTTCTTCTAATTCTTTATTGGGCTCTAAAAATAATTTAAGACGTTGACCATTTACCTTGAATAACGTACCTTCGTTATTTTGAAGTGTGATAGCTCCATGGGATGATGAATTGATTACCTTGAATGGTCCTTCCCATTTACTCCGGAGTTTTCCTTGCCCGAAAAGCTTCACCCTAGAATTAAAAAGTAATACCTTATCTCCAGGTGCGAACTCCTTCTTGATCCTCTTGTCATGCCACCTTTTAGCTCTTTCTATATAGATCTTCGAATTGTGATATGCTTTCTCTCGCCATTCTTCCAATTCTGATAGTTGTATTCTTCTATGATCTCCAGCGACATCTAGGTCCATATTCCATCTCCTTGTGGCCTAGTGTGCTTTGAACACTAATTCAATAGGTAGGTGGCAAGTCTTCCCGTACACCAATTGGTGTGGGGACATTCCAATTGGGGTCTTGTATGCTGTCCGGTATGCCCAGAGTGCATCGGGTAACTTGTCTTTCCATGTTGTTCCCATTTCATTCACTGTTTTCTGAAGAATATTCTTGATTTGCTTGTTGGAAGTCTCTGCTTGGCCACTTGTCTGAGGATGGTAGGGGGTAGCAATGTTGTGACGGATTCCTTGTTTTGATAGGTATTGCTTAAAGCGTTTGCAATGAAGTGTGCTCCTCCATCACTAAACACTACTCTGGCAACTCCAAATCTTGGAAATAAAACTTCTTCAAACATCCTCTTTGAACTGATGTTGTCGGCATGCTTGCAAGGTAATGTCTCTACCCACTTGGAGACATAGTCAACTGCCACCAAGATGCACTCACACTTTTTTGATGGGGGAAATGGACCCATATAGTCTATTCCCCAGACATCAAAGAGCTCAATCTGAAGGTTGTTGGTGAGTGGCATGGCATCTCTTGTGTTTATATTTCCGTGCCTTTGACATGGCCCACATCTTCTGATATATTGCTTTGTGTCTTCATACATTGTAGGCTAGTAGAATCCACACTGCCAGATCTTTGAATGTGTACGGAATGCTCCATAATGACCTCCATATGGTGATGAATGACATCTGTCGATGATCTTCCATCCTTCCTCGGTGGTCACACACCTCCTGAGTAAGCCATCAGAGCACACTCGGAAGAGGTATTGCTCATCCCATATATGTGAACGACTTTCTTGAATAAGCTTCTTCTTGTTCGCTCCTAGTGGTACATACCCTGAAACCATAAAATTAACAATTTCTGCATACTAGGGGTCAGACCTGTTAATCACGTAGAGCATGTCGTCCCGGGGTGAATCATTGATGGGGGTTTCCTGTGGACTCTTAAAATACATTCTAGACAAGTGATCAGCAACAGAATTTTCACAGGATTATAGAGAGCATCAAATCGATCAGAATCATAAGCACAGCCTATAGTTATAGAGGGTGTGTCCAAACGGATCATATCAGAGGAAAGCTCTGTCTCCTCCAACCATTCGCTACTCATGACTGAGATAAGCTCTCTCAATTGATATTCAGTTGGCAAACAAATGCTAAAATGGCTGTTTTGGGGTCTGTTAATAGAATGGTAGTTTGAAATATTTCCAAAATCGACAAAAAGATCAGATTCTATATCCAGCATGAAGTCACGTAGTGGAATTTCTTTTGTGGCTCAGAACTTGGGATAGCTAAAGTAGATGGAGAATTTGGCAGAGTGTCTACTTTGCCTTCGTGGGTTTCATCATGAAGGGTATTATCCATCTCAGCTTCTATGATTCTATCTCTAGAATCACTCTAGCATCATCAGTAGGGATGCGAAAGAAAGAACATCTACACATTGTATGTAGCATTTGTTTATGATCTTTCTGAAGACCTCAAAAAAAATAAAATAAAAGGACAGGGTCCTCAAGAGTAAGGTTTGGACCAGATTCTAAAAGATCAGAAAAACGTTTCCAGGATTTTCGCAAAGTTTCATTATCTTTTTGTTTAAAAGATAGGACTTCGAGTCTAAGGTCGCCGATACGGTTGAGGGAATAAAAATCTAGACAAAAGTTGGCTCGTAAAACTCCCCATTCACCTCGTTGTTGACCTACCTTCTGATTATACCATTGTCTAGCTTCTCCCCTTAAAGAAAAAGGAAAAAGCTTCCAACGTAAAGTTTTATCAGAAACGCCTTCAATGCGAAGACAATCGCATGTTTGCTCAATATCTCTAATATGAAGGTAAGGGTTTTCGTCTTCCTTTCCTGAAAAAGATAGGTTTTGAATCATGGCAATCAAGCAAGAACTTAACCTATACTGGGATGTTTGGATAGGCTGTGATGACTCCCATGGTAAAAGGGCAGTTACTGAAGGTATTGCAGATTTATGGATCGATTAAGAATTTTGGTTTTCCATTAGGTGAGAGTAAAGAAAATAAATAAAGTATATAAAAGATAAGAAAAGATAAAAGTATAGATACAAGCCAATAGTAAGACTCAAGGTAATCTCAGGAAACCGTCTTTCTCCCCGGCAACGGCGCCAGAAATGCTTGTTGATATTTGGGAACACAATAAGGAATTGATCCGCAAGCGCACGGATATCGATGAGCACTTCACCCGGGATGTTATCCAGAGTATCGTATTTATTTTTTTTACCACTAGGAGAAAGAGTGCATCTGACTAACCCAGTCTATTACTACTAACCTTTAGGCTACAACGAATGTTTCTCGATGTGAGTGATAAATAGAGAAGACTGCAGCCGTAGTCTCTTTCTAACCTTGGTAAGGATAATTTACTGTTCTGTTGGGGAAGCTTACGGAATCTAGACACCACAGAGGATGTTCGACCCGCACCTATAAACCCTATCATTCCTGCTAACGAGATATGGTTTGCAAAGGTAACTCGGAAATGTCACGTTCCTCACTACTACCACGGTCCAGCTAGTCAGGGGATATCTATGAGTATCCTAGCCCAAACACCACGTCTACGCTAGAGATGATTACTCTAACTCTACGCGAAGAGATTAAAGTAAACTCATAAACCAAGGAACAATAAAGCAATAACTTACTAGAATTTAGAAGTCGAAATACTGAAGAATCCTAGGAGCAAGCCTTGGGTTAGGAGAACTTGATCCCGCAGGTACAACCTCGGAGTTGACACCGACAGGCCGGGCCTCCTCCAATCTACACCTCCACTCTATCTCTCTCAATCTAGTAGAAACTAGAAGATCTAATTCTACTCACATTGGATGCTAAGCCCTAAAAAATCTATTTAGAGGAGAGGTTATCCTTTGAGAGCACCTCTCAACTCTATGATGAACTTGTCTCCTCCAGGGGTCAGGGGGTCTCATTTTATAGTCCCCTCAGGTAAACGTGGGCCGTTGGATCAAACCGACATTGATTGAATGGTTATCCTTGATCCTTTAGGTCGGTGAAGCTTGGTCTGCGAAAAGAGTTCTTATTGGAGTCCAAAGGGGGGCGGGCGCCCTGGGCCAGGCCCCGTTCAGTCTCTACTTTGTTCCCATGGCTTTTGGAGTCTTCTCGATGGTAGAAAATTGCGTGGTGCGTTGATATCTATATGTAATCCCGACATGTGGGCCTTTCTTCCTTATTTCCTGATAACCCCCTGCAGAAAGAGATAAACAACAAAACTCGTGGAATTCTATCAGATCAAACCCTAATTCTAGGTGTTGTTTGTATATTGGTCCTTTCCCTTATTTATTTGATAATTAAAATTGATACTTAATAACCGTCAACACAGATCCCATTTATTATTTATTTAGAAGAGCAATTGCATATTTCAATATCGCGTCTCTCATGTCATGCTGGGGATGACAACTTGGCTTAAGTGGTATGAGGGATAGGTTTGGCATTTTTGGCGCCGTTATCAGAATGAGAAAACTAAGTCTACTTTTGGTAGTGACGTTAAGAATGCCCAAAAGTAGCATTTTAATCGAGAAGTATTCCAGCTATCGTTATTTATATTTTTACCACTGGGAAGAGATTGCTAAACGTCAATGTTGATTATAGAATGGAATATAAGATTGAGTATCTATCATAGCATGTATAATTGAGAGTATCTATCATAGCCTAGGGTGGAGAGGCCTTGATTATATAGTCCCCTCTAGTGAATTTGGGCCGTTGGATCAAACCGACATTGATCGCACGGTTTTCCTTGATCCTTTAGGTCGGTGGAGCATAATCCGTGAAGTTGATTGTGATTGGCCCCGAGGCCATGCCCGTTCGGTCTCTCGTTCGTTCCCGTGGCTTCTGGACTCTTCTAGATTAAGGAAAATTGCACGGCACGTAATTATCTCGTTGCAAACATGACATGTGGGCCTTCTCTCCATATTTTCTGATAACCCCATGCAGAAATACACAAACACCAAAGCTCGTGGAATTTTGTCAGATAAAACCCTAATTCTAGATGTTTGGTGCATATTGATCCTTTACTAAGTTTATTTGATGATTAAATTTAGTACTTAAGGACCGTCAACAAACTCCCCGAAGCTTACCCTTTGCTCGTCCCTAAGCAAACAGCTAAACTTAGGTGGATCAGGGTTTAGGGTTTAGGGTTTAGCTGTAAACAGCAACAACATATGTATTTGTGGATCCTTACCAAAATATCACTTACCTATAGCTAATGGAATACTTAAGTAGAGCTCGTAGGAGTGAAAAACAGTTTATACATATGTTGTCAAATCGAGGCATGGATCCAAAGGAACTCAGCATATAATTAAATCAAGATGTGCATGTGTGGTGGAGTAAATGATATTGATGGTAAAAATGTATAAGTGATGATAAAACTTACTTCTCATTGCTCCTCATATTGCTATCTCTCCTCCTCTCTTGATCTTTGCCTTGGGAGAACATGGGCTATCTCTCTTCTTTTTTTTCAGGTGGGTAGTAAATACCCCTAATTCTACTATCAGACACTTGTCCATTTTTTCCGCTCAGGTGGGCATCATTGTACCCCTAATTCTATTACGGACACTTGTCCATATTTACCTCTCGTCTCACTCTCTTTTTTCTTTTTTGAGGTTCCGGGCACTTGCCCCTTTTTATTTCCTAGCATATTTTTGCATAACCCATGCCTCTTCTGCATTGAATCTTTTCAGAGAGAGAAAATAACAATACTTGAAACAGTGAGTGATAATATATTTTTTTAGTAATTTTAATGAATGGTAGTGGATGGTGTAGTAGATGTGTGCAAGTGAATATCTTAATTTAACCACATGAAAAGCTCCTTAGGGTCTACACAGCTCGATCAAACTCAATGTGAAAATAGTAAGAGATGTTATAGCAAGTATGGCTGTGGTAGGAATTTTGTCATGCTAGGAACTCATCATGTGATTCACAAGTTTTCAAAATAAATCTCCAAAACTTAGTGTAGTAGGAACAGGATAAACAGTAGCTCAAACTTTATATCATGCCTTTCTCTTACCTAGACTTTAGTTTTATGCTTCCCATTTATAGTAATTTCAGTTTTAGTAATTCCTGGAAGAACTCTAATATAAAAGCTAGGTACTTGAAAGTAAAGAAACAGAGCAACTGTTCATCATTTCCATCATGCATCTTTTTTGGTCTTTTATTTTGTTCCTAGAGATTAACACTTAAGAGGAAAAATAAACACACTTATCTACACACTCTTTTTATTTTGTTTTCATGTTTATAGAATGCAGTAAATTAAAGCAAGAAAATATTTATTGGGTTTTCTAAGTTTTTTTCTCTTTAAGATAAAATACTAAAAAGAAAATAATAAATAAGAAGAGCAAATAGAAACTTACTTGATAAAATGGGGAGGAACTCCCCCAAGCTGGATGTCGTTGTCGGTCTTACCCGATGTTCCAAAATCGCATCATGGTGGTGATGTTGTCGTTCATTGTCGTGGTGTCTTGTCTCAGTTCTTGTACTGCAGTGGCGTGGTCTTGGTTCCACTTTTGTTGTTGTTCCAGGAGTCATCCATGTTCTGCTTGCGTATTCTGGATGTCGAGGAGGGTGTTGTCGGTACGGGTGAAGAAAGCGTTGGCCTCTTGGTAGTAGTCATTCTTGAAAGCATAAGAGGCGTCCGAGTATCGTCCTGCATCGAATTGGGGCGGAGGTCTGGACCCTGAAGCTCCATATGGATCAGTGGAGTACCTGCCCGTATGGAAAGGCGGGTTTGTCCACTGGTGCTCTTGGCTCTCCGTCCATGTCTGCTGTGTTGGCTCTTGTGGTTGAGCATGTCGAACCCATGGGTCCCGAAGGACTCGGGGGTTGTAGTGACAATAATGCAGGTGCGCTGCTTCTTCCGACACGGGATCAGCTCCATACCAAGTGCGTTCGTGATGTGTGGTCATCCTATCAGATGCCACTCGTTGTGGAGCTCTCTGGTTTACCGGTGTCACTGCAATCTCAATCAAATAATTTTGAACAACATAGAGGCCAAGGTTCGGGTTAGGTAACGAATCTTGCCTTTATTATCGTATAACATATACATTATGTTCCCCTCTTTTTTCAACATCCGAGCATGCCTAAATGTGTCATAGCCATGATAAATCCGTAACTCATCTATGAATTCCAATGACGAGTTTTCTAGCAAATGAAGACTAGAGGCTAGACGAGTGATAAGTGAAGTACATCCTACAGGTCCCTGAAGGCTAGGTATACTAAGCCAATGAGAAATCGAAAGTGTATCAGGTGAAGTGGGTACTTTATTTATAGCAGCATATACAAGTTGTAAATCTCCTACTCTTACTTTTCTAATATCATCACGATGGAAAAGATTGTACCCGATCCATTTGTGGAACATCCTAAGAGTGGGGTGTTCCATATCACTGGTTCGGGCTTGACTATAAAACTCATCTCTAGATATGTCTTTCCAAAACTGGTGTCTCTCAAAATTGGGTAAGTCAGAATCAATGTTCAAGATGCATCTTGAAGAGAAACCGAGATGGTCGCTCAGTTCTCTCCAAGACAACATAATGTCTTGTTTAAACATCCGAAAAGCAATTCCCCCTCATAATATTGTGAAGTGCAAAGAAATTCAAGGGTGAGAAGACGGGAACCCAGCTCAGTTATGTTCCAAATATTTGTCCATCCCACCATCTGGAAAATTAAGTCAAATTCAGTATCCATACCTGTTTCTTATAGCAAGATAGGATAAAGAGTGGGGGTGTGAATGTAATCCTTATTCTTTAGCTGCTGGTAAACTTCCTTTTCCCTGCGGATCTTTAGTCCAAGGTCTCCTGTTTTGAGGAGGACCGTGACTTGTGGATCAGATGAAGATGACGGAGCTTGCGGGGGTGTCGGGTCGACGCTCATCTCTGAGGAGTGTAGGGATGAACTCCTTGTACCTTTGTTCTTGAGGACCTTCCCTGCGTTCTTCACCTTCTTAAACATCCTGTAGACAAAAGTTGACACACACACAACTAGTGGAAAATGTGAGAGAAAATGTTAGTGGTGAGCTGTCCGAAATTTCAGTAGTCTAGGGGTTAGTCGTTCAAGACATGTTTTTATTTTGGTAGCACCTCCCCCGAAACAACTTTTACTTCCGCTTTGGACAGCGGGATCACTACTTACTAGGTGAACCTCACTCTCACACTCAGAGACTACCAACCTCTCTTCCACTCTTCTCTTTCTCTCTACCCTCTTCTTACTTCACTACAAGAGCTCCTTCTCTGGAAACTGAAACTTATGTGGTTTTTTGGAATACTTGTGTGAAGAAGTTTGAGGTAGGAAGTGGCAATTTATAGGAGGAAAGGGGGACAGGGCGGGCGCCCTCTTTAGGTGGGCGAGCGCCCACCTTTGGTGGCCATGTTGGCTGCCTTTTCTCCACTCCCTGCTTTGCTTAACTCTTACGCAGAATAATAGTTCATGGGTGGTAGTTGGTCGGTGGAAAAGTGCTGGTGAGTGGAGTTATGTTGGTGGATCAAATAATGTGATGGGATGTGTGGTGTATGACATGTGAGACCCAAGGAGTGTGGGTCATGCTTGTAGAAGGTTGCTATAATTAAATCTAATGTAGGAAAAATTATGAGAATTGAAATTTATTGAAAATGATAATGAAAAATATTTTTGTGCCTCCACTATAATTAATAAATGTGGGTTGTTACACACCATAAATATTATTTATATCGGGCTTTTGATTATTATAATGCTATGAATAAATATGACTAATGCAAGAATTAAATATGAGAGAATTAATAATGCGGATAAATACCGATTTACCTTCTGGCAAGGGTTTGGGATTTTTGGGTCCCCCAAGCTGGACCTCCAAATCTTTTTAATCTTCTAAATTACCTTCCTCCGGAGATGGTGTCTCCAGTGGTTCTTCTTCATGAACTTTCTTCACCGTAGAGTCTCTCTCTGGTCTGGGCTTGAATGTGAAGTGTTCTTTCTTTCCGTTTATGTTGAACTTGATTTCTCCCTTCCCGACATCAACGTGGGCATTGGCAGTGCTCAGAAATGGCCTTCCAAGGATGATGGATACTTTTGAGTCGGGACTCATGTCCAGTACCACGAAGTCTACTGGCACAAGGAAATCTCTGATCTTGACTGGAATGTTTTCAGCGATGCCCAATGGGTGTCGAACTGATTGATCTGCTAGTTGCACGCACATTGATGTTGGTTCTAGGGTCGTATGCTCAAGCTTTTTGTAGATTGATGCTGGCATCACACTGACACTTGCTCTGAGATCACAAAGTGCATTGTTGAAGTATTGGTTTCCGATCGAGCAATCAATGGTGGGATATCTGGGATCCTTCTTCTTCCTTGGTGGTTTGTTGAGGATGGCTGCACTACATTCTTCTATCAGCTTGATAACCTCAGTGGTGGGCAGTGGTCTATTTTTGTTAAGAATATCTCTGATGTACTTTGCATATGTAGGTACCTGTATGGCATCAAGCAGAGGTATGTTGACATATAATTTCTGAATGACCTCTACAAACTTACCAAACTGCTCATCTGACTGCAGTCCTCTGTTTCTTCTGGTAAATGACAAATAGTTGGTGTCGTAAAAATCTTTCCTCATTTCTCCAGTTCTTGGTGGTTGTAGCAGATCTTCTGCTTCAACTGGGCTTTCTTCTTCTATCACTGCTGGTTGCACTGGTGCTGATGTTCTTTGTTTCTCTTTTGGGTATGGGGGATCCCTGGTGGCTTTGCCTCCTCTAGTAGTTATGTTCTTTACCTGCTCAATGTTAGTGGCAACAGGCAGTGCAGCAGCTAGCTTTATTAATTTAAGCTCTACCCTTTTATTAAGAATGTTTTGCTCATCAAAGGCAGTTAATAAAAAATCCATTTTATTTTGTATATCTTTTAGAGATGATTCATTTGTATCTGGCCTTTGTTTAACTTCATCATTAGTTTTTTTTGTTGAGCAATTATATCTTTTAATCAAAGTTGCTTGAAAGTATTACCTGAATTCATACCTTTGCTATTGGGTTGACTCGAGGTAGGTTGATATTTGTATGTTGTCTCAATGGCCCTTTGATCTTCTTTGAACTTAGCCCTCTAGAAATCCAATGGAGCAAATTTTCCATCTTGGTTGATAATGCATTTACTTCTTCTGGTATTTCTTCAGTTTGATGACATTGTTGAGCTTTATCTTGGAACCAGCTTTGGTTTTCTGTTATCTTATCCAAAAGAATTTCTACTTTTCCAATTGTAAGCTCCAAGAATGATCCCATAGTAGATGCATCTAGGCACTCACGAGCCTTCTGGGTTAATCCATGGTAGAAGGTCTGCATAAGTAACCATGTGGTCATTCCATGATGAGGACAATCTGATATGTATCCCTGAAAACGCTCCCATGCTTCTGAAATGGTTTCTGTCTCCTGCTGTTGGAAACTGACAATATATCCTCTTAAGGCAGCTGTCTTGCCTATTGGGAAAAAACTTTGATAGAAAGGCATCTGACAAGTTCGTCCAGTTGTTGATGTAATCTTGATGAGTGTAGAACCACTTCCTTGCTTTCCCTTCTAGTGAGAATGGAAAGAGGCGAAGCAGTATGACATCTTTGTCGACTCCGTTGATATGGATTGTGCTTCGAATCTCTAAGAATTTCTGCAAGTGTGCACTAGCATCTTCATGTGCCTTTCCACTGAATTGTGTAGCTTGTACCAAATTGATGAGGCTTGACTTGGGCTCGAACTCGGGTGCTCCTTCTTCTATTGCAAATCTTGGACCAGTTGGAATGTTCTCAAGGCTTGGAGCAGAGAATTCTCGTAGGGTCTTCTATGCCATTGCTTCAGCAATTGTTAGCTAGCTTCTTCTTTCTTTCTTGATTGCTTTGGTTCTGATGATGAAGAGTTGAATGTACCAAAGTCAATCCTGATATACCCTGTATAAAAATATAAACATAGAAAAACAACAGGGTGAACCTGCCAAAACAGAGGTGCCTTGTTATGATTTCTCACTTAGTAGTTGTTTTATGTAATTATTTCTCTATAGTCTAATCTAATATTTTATCTGAATAACCTTGACTGACTTCCTGACTTTACTTACCGTCTCTTCTTTTGTGTTCCCCTTTTGTTCCCCGGCAACGGCGCCAGAAATGCTTGTTGACACTTACTAACACCACTTAGATACTAGGTTGTCATCCCCAGCATGGTGCCAGAGTGTACAAAGGTATTTATGAATGCAAAGGCTCTTTAGAAAATAATCTATTCTATCCGCAAGCGCATAGATAAAACACCTCATTGTAGCATTTCACCAGGTAAGTATTCCAGGTATCGTTATTTTTAATTTTGCTCAGGAGAACAAGGGTGAAATTAAGATAAGGATAAAATCTATCAATGAATAGACTAGAGATAAACTTGCAATAACATGATTACTAATGAGGAACTCGTCACACAGTCACTTACTTTGGCAGGGGGTAAGCCATAATAATAATGGTAATGAAATATAAGCTCTTGGGTAAATAACACAGCGATTAGGAAATAGACTACTCCTCATGTATGTAAGGTGACGTCGGATTAGCTAGAGAATGGTTTCTAAGTTAGCTACTATCTACTAAGTCACAATCTACTCTAGTTATCTACAAGATCATATATAGCATAAAAGACTCTTCATTCATGTATAAGGAACATTGCTAAAGTAAATCAGAGCATCACAAAACTTACTCTGCAATACAAATTCTGCCTGTCCTATCAACGGAGGGTGGACTATATAAGAATTAACGAAGCTGTCACTATCGCGAACTACCACACGACCCAGCCAATAGGATACATTTGCAGGTAAATAACATCTAAGCACCACGCCCACATGTGATCTACCACTTAACTACCACGTGTCAAGAGCTAAGCGCTTTGCAAACTAATACATAAACTTATTATCAATCATAACTATATCAAATATAGAACTAGAGCAAACTAAGAGCATAATAAATAGAGACATAATGCAATTAGAACAAAGTATTATAGAAAGATATGAAATAATACCAATCTTATTACCGAAGATCCGAATCCAGAGCGTAGTGCTCTACTTTTCTAATTCCTATCTAATAAATCCTCTAAACTTGAAGGATTAGGGAGTATCTAATTCTAATTCTCTATGGGAGAGATGTTCTAAACCCAAACTTTGATGGCTACCTCTGATAATGATATCTCCTCTCTCCCCCTGGGTGGAGAGGCCTTGATTATATAGTCCCCTCTAGTGAATTTGGGCCGTCGGATCAAACCGACATTGATCGCACGATTTTTCTTGATCCTTTAGGTCGGTGGAGCATAATCTGCGAAGTTGATTGTGATTGGCCCCGAGGCTAGGGTGGGCGCCCAAGGGGGGAGGGCGGGCGCCCTACCCCCGAGCCCGTTCGGTCTCCCGTTCGTTCCCGTGGCTTCTGGACTCTTCTAGATTAAGGAAAATTGCGCGGCACGTAATTATCTTGTCGTAAACATGACATGTGGGACTTCTCTCCATATTTTCTGATAACCCCCTGCAGAAATAGACAAACACCAAAGCTTGTGGAATTCTGTCAGATAAAACCCTAATTCTAGATGTTTGGTGCATATTGATCCTTTTCCATGTTTAGTTGACGATTAAATTTAGTACTTAAGGACCGTCAACACTATCCTATGCCTGTTGCCGATTTGTTAGTGGATGCTGCGGTCGGACATCGGATTATAAGCTTTATAGATGGCAATGTAGGTTATAATCAAATATTCATGGCTGAAGAAGATATTCCCAAGACTGCCTTTAGGTGTCTAGGTCATGTTGGGTTGTTTGAATGGATAGTTATCACCTTTGGTTTGAAAAATGCTGGTGCTAGTTATCAGAGAGCTATGAATTTTTTTTTCATGTATTCATCGGCACGATGATGAGGTTCAGGCCCGATCTTCCGAGAGGTAATTGGTAAATTTGATTTATGGAGAACTCGGCGTTGGCCATCCGGCTTCAAATTAGCAAGATTCGAATCCTACAACCGTTACACCACTGCTCCATTGGTTACCAACCAAGCACAACTTGATTGACCTCACCAAGAAGGATGTTCCTGCAAGCGAATCGAAGAACACAAGCAAGAAGGTAAAAACTCGCAATCTGAAATTGCAAATATGAATGACGCGAATAACAATGGAGGTTCGAGAACTCGGTTCCAAAGGACTAATCAACACAGTGGAGGAGTAAAAGGATTTGTCACCACAGTTACAATAAACGATTCAATTTCTCGATGGAAAACTAAACTCTAAACAAAACCTAAGTCTAAACAGTGGAGGCTGCGTGGAATATAAAGGAGAAGCGACCTAGGGTTGGAGGCGACCAGGGGGAGGCACCCACAACATGGGCTTAAGGCCTAAATTTGATACATGGCCAAGTTAGCCCAAAATAGGTGACACAACATCTTGTTGTGGTCATAAAGATGAATCCACGAAAGATCTGGAGCTGGGACCAGATCTAAAATGACGGCGTCGTCGTCCTCTTTCCAACGAGTCCAACATCACCCTGTTTCGATGTCGTATGAAGAAGTTAAGATCAAGACACTAACGATGTATTTGCTGAATCCGAGAGTGATGTGGTAGCTGAGTTGGAGATGAATTGCAACTTGGAAAAGACGATGGTGTCAACGTATCAAGCATGGTGATGTCCTCATTATCCTCCCCTTCTTGAATTGGAGTCATCCTCGACTCCATCTTGGCGATGTCCTCATCATCCCCTCCTTCTATAATTGGTGTCGTCCTCGACTCTTCCCCATCAACAAACTCCCGCAAAAGGTTAGTGACAGCAGGTAATGCACAAGACATAATAGGTTAACAAAGCATAGTATAACATTGTGCATCTAGATTGTCACATAACGTAGCAGTAGTAGAAGTTGTAGCAAGTAAAACAACTCCATGTAACTTATTTACATTATTGTTATCAATGTCTATGGAAGGTTTATTGTTAATCTCTTTAGCATGTTTAATAATATTCATTGGTGACAAAGGCAGCAAAGTAATGTTCTTGTTCTTATGTATGAAAGTGTATGTATTAGTTCTACCATGGTGTAAAGCATCATTATCAAATTCCCATGGACGTCCTAACAAAATTGAACAAGCTTGCAAAGTACAACATCAAAATCAGCAGTATTATGATAACAACCTGTAAAGAAACTAATGCGGGCTGATTGAGTCACCTTAGTCTTACCACTATATTGAATCATTGAAGTTTATATGGATACGAATATTGTCGTGTGGTTAAACCAAGCTTCTTAACCAAACCTGAACTCACCAAGTTGTTGCAACTCCCGCTATCAATGATGGTGAGAACACGACAATCCTGCATAATAAGATATATGTGGAACAAATTGTTGCGCTGGAGCTGGTTCTCTTCTTCATGTACCACACGTGAACTCAACACACGCTGCACAAGATGGCTAGGATATCCCATAGAGGCAGCAACGGAGTCAATGACGATGGTCGCCGTGTCTTGATCGTCCTCGGTAGAATCTACAGCAATGTTAGCAACAAGGGCTAAATCATCTTTAACATAACTAGCACTTACATATCCATTCTCGGTTGCAATGAAATAGCGATGACTGGGGAAATGCTTCATTACATGTCCCATGCCTTTGCATCGATGGCAAATGATTTCAGCCCTGGGCGCCCTGGGCGAGGATGAACTAGTGGAAGCATCCGGAGTGGCACCTTTCTTGAGCTGTGGGGGCTGCACATTAGACAATTTACTTACCCCAGAAGAAAATGCAAGTGTAGATGGTTGTGGTGCAATAGAAATCTTGAGCGTCTCTGGCTCGGAATGCTGCTGAAAATTCCTCCTATTATTAGACCTGAAAGACTGGTGTTGCTTACGTCCCTGTACTTCACGTTGTACATTTATAGCAATATGATACAATTGGGAAAAATTACTCCATTCTTTGCAATCAAGAATATTCTAGATATCATGATTTAAACCACCAAATAATCTAGCACTATCATCACCATCATCTTCATGTACACCACAATGTGCTAAACCAATAAGCAATTCTTGATAGTATGCTTCTATGTTTTTATCTCCTTGTTTGAAAGTTTCCAGTTTAAGACGTAAATCACGTTGATAATAAGGAGGAACAAAACAAGATTTCATACGTTGTTTTAAAGCATTCCAAGTTTGAGGCACAGCAGCAACATTATTAGTATTGCAAAGATCACTCCACTAAAACAAAGCAAAATTAGTAAACTCACTAGTAGCTAGTCTAACTCTATGCTCAGCAGGCACATTATGAGAATTAAATTTTTGTTGAAGAGCAAGCTCCCAATCTAAATATGCCTCAGGATCAACATTACAAGCAAAAGGAGGTAGGCTAAATTTAATTTTAGCGAAAGGATCATTATTACCATGGTTATTACCTCCCATACCGCAACGATTGAAGTTGTTGTGGCAACGGTTGCGTGCATCACCCGTCATCGTCCACTTCTTCATGATCAGATAGTTCTCCATCTGTATCTTCATCATCACCACGATGACCAGATTAGTCACATTGCGTGTCAGTTCATTCATAAGATTACGTTGTTTAGTGATGAACGCTGTAAGTTCACCCTTGGACACACAATCATTGAAGTTCATTGGAGATCCTGCCATGGTTAGAAAATAGGGAAAAACAACAGCAAAAGATTATTCTTATCAACTAAAGGAACCGAGTGGTGGTGGTGGTGGTAAAAGTGGAATACAAAATCAAAAGCGGCTTACCACCGTCTTACAAGTGTTCTTACCAAAGCCAAACAGGAGCAAAACCAAATTGGCAAAGCAATGTGTTATTGAGCGTGGGTAGACAGTTGCAAGATGAACCTGTGCTGATAGAAGTATATGTGGAGCTTTGGACGCGCACAATTTAAGTAGCAAGGATTAGCAATATTCGAATGCAGAGTTAGCTATGTTCAATAAGTATCCAAAGGACAAATCACAATTGCTGGCTAAGACATGTCTAGATGTAGCACAACAAGGTGAAACAAAGTATGATGGAAGGAACTCAGCGAACAAGCAATAGAGCAGATTTTTTCTTTATCCTGATTTTTCTTGGATTTTCCCAAAAGGCACTAGTAGGAATCAAGATTTTTTATTTTTTCACTATTTTTTTATATTTTTCTCTGAACAAGGATCATAAAAGATGTAACCACAAAAATTGGCAACTACAACTGAGATCAAATGTGGTCTATGGAAAAAGTTAAGTGAAAAGAGTGCAAAACCCTTATCAATTTTTTTCTTTATTTTCCTGATTTTTTTGGTAATTTTGAGGAGACCAAACAAGGCTTTGCCAAGTTTGTGTCAGGTCCAAATGGTGTCAAGAAACTGCTGTAAAAATTTCAGATTTTTCTCATAAATGAGCTAGAAGTTATGCATGTTTCACCAAAGGTATCTCAAGTTATATTTTTCGGAAGGCACAACACGGCGGCGGCGGCGGCGGTGGCGGCAGTTAGGGCAAAGCATCCCTAAACTCCAACACCAATCATAGGATGAATCGTGCCTGTGACTAACAGTAGTAGGTATTCGCCTGATGATGTAAGGAGGGCTGCGAAGCAGGGAAAATAACAGCGGCTGGCAACCTATCTAGGGTTAGCGCGGCGGCGAGAGATCACACTAGGCGGCTAGCAGAGGCAAGTCGAGTAATGTGGTGGCTTCGACTTGTTGTTTGGAAACAGTGGATGGGATAGCGGCGGAAACTAAGAACAGCAATGGTGCAAATGAACTATGACGACGTACACAATCAAAACTAGTAACTAGACTAAACCACGGACACAAAGTCAACAAAGCAAATTTGAAAACGAAATTGCAAGGCACAATGGGTGATAGGACAGCAGAATTAAACTATTTTTTTGGGATTTTTTGGACTGTACGTAATGAACAAATAAGGGCAAATGAGATTATACCTCACGGTAAACCTGAGATATATGATACCAATTGATGAGGTTCAGGCCCGATCTTCCGAGAGGTAATTGGTAAATTCAATTTGTAGAGAACTCGACGTTGGCGATCCGGCTTTAAATCAGCACGATTCGAATTCTGTAACCGTTACACCGCTGCTCTGTTGGTTATCAACCGAGCACAACTTGATTGACCTCGCCAAGAAGGTTGTTCCTGCAAGCAAATCGAAGAACACAAGCAAGAAGCTAAAAACTCGCAATCTAAAATTGCCAATATGAATGACGCGAATATCAGTGGAGGTTCGAGAACTCGGTTTCAAAGGACTAATCGACACAGTGGAGGAGATCAAGAATGGGAGCTTTGGACAGGGCCATCTTAGGGGCATGGGCAGCCAGTGTGACGGCCACGAGCCCATGCCACGAGGGGGCTCATAAGTTTATGTATGTATATAAAACTTATATAGTAATATATTTGACCAATAGAATAAAGTTTTAAAGATTCATACATTTATCATAAGTAATTAATTAGAAATTAGCTTGCATCGCTTCCTATCCTATTCTGATATTTAGCTACTCCCAATCGCTTCCAATATATGCCGTAAGTTATTTTTTATTATTAGTACTGTATACTTTAATTATCATATTAAGGTCTTATTTGAAATGACACCTCTTCGGGAGCACTTGGTAGAAGCCACAAATTATAGCTTGTCATTCAGTTTTAAAAATGGTTCTAGCTCCTCTAGTGTACACCAGAAAACAAATCATCATCCTATAGTGATTGGTAAGGATCCTATGGCTCAGAGCTGATGCCGCAGTCGGAGCCATGCCAATTACTCCCGCCATCCCAAATTATAAGTCATTGCAAGAATCTTGGAGGGTCAAACTATCCTATGTTTGACCAAATTTATATGATAAAATAATAATTATTATGATAACAATTAAGTATCATTAGATTCTTCTTTATTTATATTTTTGTTATGTTGTAAACCCTAGTACTTTTCTTTATAATTTTGGTCAAACTTGAAAAATGCTTTGACTCTTTAAGATTCTTGGAATGAATTACAATTTAGAATGGAGGAAGTTGATGGTAAAAGATTAGTTTGCTAGGCCCTTGTTGCTCGCTTTGCCCAAGGACCCTTGCAATTCTTGAGACGGCCCTGGCTCTGGATCGCTGTAAAAGGATTTGTCACCATAGTTACAATGAATGATTCACTTTCTCGATAGAAAACTAAACTCTAAACAAAACTCGAGTCTAAACAGTGGCGGCTGCATGGAATATAAAGGAGAAGAGACCTAGGGTTGGAGGCGACCAGGGGGAGGCGCCCACAACATGGGCTTAAGGCCCGAATTCAATACATGGCCAAGTTGGCCCAAAATAGGTGACACAACACCTTGTCGTGGTCATAAAGATTAATCCATGAAAGATCAGGAGCTGGGACGAGATCCAAAATGATGGCGTTGTCGTCCCCTTTCCAACAAGTCCAACATCACCCTGTTTCGATATCGTATGAAGAAGTTATGATCAAAACACTATCGACGTGTTTGCTGAATCCGAGAGTGAATTGGTATCTGAGTTGGAGATGAATTGCAACTTGGAAAAGACGATGGTGTCAACGTATCCAGCGTGGCGATGTCCTCATCACACGATAGTGGAGATCTACATCGATGATGTGCTAGTCAAGTTTGTGGATTTTGTAAAGCATCTAGCCGATCTATGAAAGATACTTGAGTGCACAATGAAGCATGGTTTGAAGATGAATCCTAATAAATGTGCATTTGGTGTATCGGTAGGTCAATTCTTGGGTTTTATGGTACATCAGAGAGAAAATAAAATTTGTAGGAGATCTATTGATGTAATTAACAAAGTAGCTGCTCCAGCCAATAAAACTGAACTGCAATTTTTGATTGGCAAGATCAATTTCATCAGAAGATTCATATCTAATGTATCGAGCAAGATCAAGGTTTTCAGTCCACTGCTTAAATTAAAGGCTGACCAGGAGTTTGTGTGGAGAAATGAGCAGCAGCTGGCCCCAGATGAAATTAAGAAATATTTAACAAATCCTCTAGTGTTGGTTCCACCTCAACACGGAAAGCCATTCAGATTGTATTTATCGACCGATGATACTGTTAGTTCAGCTCTTATTCAAGAGTTTGAAGGGAAAGAGTGTGTTATTTATTATCTGAGCAGAAGATTGGTGGATGTTGAGACAAAGTATTCGGCCATTGACAAACTATGGTTATGCTTGTACTTTTTTTGTATTAAATTAAGGCATTATTTGCTATCGGCCGAATGCACTGTCATATGCAAAGATGACATGGTCAAATACATGTTGTCGATGCCGATTTTGAGTGATAGAATCAGCAAGTGGATCTTAGCATTGTCAGAGTTTGATCTACACTATGAATCGGCTAAGGCAGTTAAGGGGCAAGTTATGGCTGATTTTATTACTCAACATTGCAATATAGTGGATTCTTTAGAAATTGCTCCTTGGACGCTTTTCTTTGATGGGTCTACTTGTGATGAAGGAGGAGGTATTGACATTGTATTGATTTCGCTTCGGGGGAGGAAGTATGAGTTTTCATTGCCGATTTTTGCTACATCCACAAACAATTAGGCTGAGTATCAGGCTTTGATAAATGGATTGGAATTACTTAGAGAAATACTGTAACAGAACCGTCCAATTTATAAGAATTCAAGTGAATTAGTGACCACGAGTGTAGTCGAGCCAATGGACTTGAACCCATATAAACCTGGTAGTCCGACGAAACCTCAAAAGATCTCGATTCAACCAACATACAACCAAGATCATACATGATCAAGCATCTGCATCATAGATTACAAACATTCAACATAGAACAAAGTTTTACATCCATTGGAGTTCAAGTAAATTTATTTCAACACAAATTCTGGTAGTGGAAGCAAACTAGTTTTGAAACCTCACACACACATAGTCTTGTTATATGCCAGTCTTATGATCAACCCAACAAAAGCATAAGTAAAGCAACTAGAACTGATCTTTCCCAAGATCTTCTCTTCATCCGCAGCTGGATGGTGACAGTTAGCGCAATACCCATGATACACGATATCATCTGCAACAAGGGTAAATACAACCCTGAGTTCGAGAATGTACTCAGCTAGACTTACCCGTCATAAACCAGAAATAATGTGACACCAAGGATTATGTAAGGCTCATATTTGTGGGCTGGTTTGACTCACATTTTGCATAGAAAGCTTTAACTTGAGTTTATACATTTACCTCCATACTAGCAGCAAGTTACTTACTTAGAAGAGCTATTTGCTAGGTTAGTACCTGTTCTAAGCAACCACTTGAATATTAAGCATCACAATAATAACCATATCCAGATTATCACATAGCTATCATTATCCTCATCATAACCATTGAGTTCATTTAGTGAGTACTACGTTGCCGCTGCTCAAGTCAAGTTCTCACTATCCGGAAGAGACGACGATTCGAATGGATCCCTATCCAGCTGGAGGGGTATTCCTAGCACTCACCCAGGCGTACTTTACAAGAGCAACCTTAGGTCACCTTTAGCACAACTCAGGACCAATTCATGGGTCCGATCAGCGCCGCACGCCCAGGTATGATAATCTGCCAGGGTCAGGACTCTAACCTGACACCTCGGTCTTACGCCAATGACTCCCCGCACATACTTACTACCAACTGGGGTGCGCACTCAAACATAACGAGGTGCCCGGCCTGAGTTGACTCATAGGCTTCGTGGTCGGAATGACTTATCCGGCCAACTAAGTGCCAGGCATGCGTTCAACATGACAAGAGGACGTATAGCGTATCGGTCCTTATACGACACAGACAGGGATAGATTCACAACCAAGACCTCCATGCCATGTTGCTTCACTATCGCATTCCCGCTCGGTCTCCATTCATTATTATCACATGGTTATTTCCACGATAGCAAATATAGCTAACCGTGATTAGATATCCACCTATCTCTCGCCGGTGACAGGAAATCACTCGACTTCTACCGAGCTAAGTATGGTTAAGCAGTACTTCGATTCTGGACCTACTCAAGGTGAGGTATAATGTGGACAAGGTTGTCATTATGAATCAAGGGTGTCATATCGACATCTGATATGACCATGCCAACAAGCAAGATATCACAAGCTCCAAGTCAAGCTACAACCACTCAAGTTTTACCTACACAGACACCAGCCCAAGTCATCGATGGACCGGTTATACGTAGTCGTGCAAAGAGGCTACAACAAGAGGTCCACGCGCTACTTTGTGATATTCATTTTAACATTAATGAGAATTATATACTACCTAAGTGTTCTACCTTGATTGTACTCAGGCATATAGAAGACGAGAAGGATGAATCGGACCCTGAAGAACGAACCAGTGCAAGTTCTAGAAGACACTACAAAACGGACCAGAGAGTCAAAAACGGACCAGTGGAAGTCAATAACGGACCAGTGCAAAGAAATATTCATAACTTTTTAATCACAAAAGCTATGAAGGCCCATGTGGATTTGTTGGAAAGCTTGTCGAGTCTATTTTCTAATGAATCTAGTGGCGACCAGTTTTGATACTCCATATTGTCTGCAGACTAGAATTAGTAAAGACTACTCAGAAGGTCAACAGTCTGTTGTGACAGAATATTGGTACAACTTGATGTGAAATACTGTACCAATCTACAAAGTTTCGTGGTGCATGGCATATATTGCTGGAAGGCTCTTGGAGTCTAGTTTCACACCCAAGAAACGGTTCGTCATTTGGACTTCCCAATAAAAAGTTATGGTCAGTTTATTGGAAACTGCTCTAGAGGCCAACAGTCAGGCGAAACCAGTTTGGGAATCCAGTCCGAGGGGACATTTCACATTGCCTTCCCTCAGAAACTCTATTTCACTTTCATACCTATCTAGGAGGGTTGTTCATAGTATAAATATCCCCAACCTCTAAGCTATTAGTAACCTTTGATCATTTGATAAACTACATGATATTGCAGCCGTGCTGCTGAGTGCCTTATTCAACCTTTGTTCTTCCTTGTTCTTCACGGACTTGTAAAGTGAATCCTCTGGGTTCACCTACTTCGTGCTCTACGGCTTCCGTTTGGCTGCGCCGTATTGTGTGGATTAGTTCCGGATTGTGGTTCTGCGGTCGTTCGGAGATCGAGTCGAAGTCTTCGTGGTTTCGATGCCTCTCTCCCTGTCGCTTGGTCCACTAGTACATGGGCACACCATAGAGGCAGTTGGTAACATATTTCTACAGGCGTTTTTCAGCACCGCCTGTGCTGGGGGCTAGTAGAAATCGCCCATTTCCACAGGCGGTTGCTTGAGAGCCGCAAGTAGAAACAATTTACACAGGCGGCTCTCTTAGGGAACCGCTTGTGTAAATGTTCATTTACACAGGCGTTTCCCTAAGAGAGCTGCCTGTGGAAAGTAGTTAAAATATGTATTATTTATTTATTATTTTATTGTTATTATTTAAATATATTGATATTGGTTGGTCTTCAAACAAAGCAACATGCAATTTAAATACTTCATCTCATACATACATTTGTATACATCAAAGTTTGGTGCTCAAAAACATAAAGTTAATTACAACAGTATATCCATCATCAGACATCATACATATATACATCAAAGTTTGTTTCTGTCCTCTAATAACCCTCTTTAGTAAGTTTGAGCTTACTAATCTATGTTAGCACTCGGAACTGTGGCCTAGATAATTGGCTTTCGTCATCATGATATTTGCCTTCACATGGAATGACATGCTTCATGATGAACGAGCAGATGTCCTCAATTATGTTGTCTAAAGCACGTTCGTCCATGCGCTCTGCCGTCCTTTGCTTATATACCTGCAAAGAAAGTTTATAAACATTATATATTTTATGACTTCCAACTTTAATAGACTATTACTTATATTACCTTGTCAGGGTTCCATGCATATCGTCCGTTTTCTCTCATGTTCTCGCACATGTAGTAGCCACAGAGGACAGATAAGGGTGGTTGCTTCATGCACTGTATAACAGGAGAGTGGTTATTTAATTATAGTTACAACTGTGGTCGTATGTGTATGATCTGTATTCATAATAGTAAATTTTTATACGTACCGGCCAGTTATGTATAACCTCCAATGGTTGCCCTGGTCTCTTGGACTCGCACTTTCCATGATTTATCTTATATAACCTTATGCCCTATGATCTCAAATAGAATCACCATGTTATTGTCAAATTCTCACTATGCTTAAGTATGCATGCATACCTTGACTTACAGCTGTAGCAGTTTGATGAATGGAGCATAGCTTTCTTTCGGATAATCTGCGGAGTCTAGTACCAACATCCTTCCCTCCTTGGGATAAATGATGAAGCATATCCAGTGCCTCCTGCTCGAATTAAATCCATAATGCATTTATGCTTTAGAATAGTTTAGATAGATATTTGTAAACTCACACTTACCCAAAGTGGTACGGGGCCACCACCGCTTTCCTGTCTTGAAACTTTATTAGTGAATGTCCAATGTAGAAGGCGTATTTGGCTTCAAAATCAAGTTTCAACTTTCGGAGATTCTCATCCCGTTCTGCACCTTCCAAACCCTGTACCTCTGTGCTGTCATTCCCGATCCGGAATGTGTGTCGATCTTCGGCTATATCTATTGGGCAGAGATAGACATTCCTTTCTTCGGCACAATAATTATGGTCCGAACCAAAATACAAATCTTGTTGATCATATAACATTCAGCAAGACAGAAGCATGTCAGTTATTGAAAACTGATGCAACTACAATGTGTGTAACTATGTAACACTTACAATGCAAATGCCGTTACGATCTGTACATCTAGCATCTCGTGGTTCATTAGTGCCCACATGTCATCAAATGTAAGCATGCATTTGTCAGTACTCTGGCTGAGAAATGCTATTTGTGGTACGCACATGCTTATGGTGTCGATGCCAGCAGAAGAGGCTCTCATGTACCAGTCATGAAACTTTTTTATACCACTTGGTTTCTTCATAAGTTCGGTCCGACTGAGTAGAGGCTTTCCCCACACGTATTTTTTGGGGATATTCTTGTAGTCTTCTGTAGTTGGGACCTTGAAATTGACAGGAGTTATGACCTTAGGCGCCGGCACCTCTGACTTTGCTAGCTCAGAAATCTCATGCTCTTGTACTGTGCGTTTCGAAGCAATGCCTGACATAAATCTCACTTGCCTAGCTGATTTTTTCTTTGGCTCGTATGGTGAAATCAACTTAGGTATCGGAAATACTTTCTTCTTTGGCACCTTTGGTGCTTCACTTCTTGGTTCTGGATCTTTGAGTTGTGGGGAAGTGGTGGAATTGAATGGTGGTGGAGATTGTGTTGACTGTGGGGTAGAAAATTGTTGACGGTCCTTAATGCTCACATTTAACCGTCATAATCATGGAAAAGGATCCAAATGCAACCGACACCTAAACTTAGGGTTTTATCTGATAGAATTCTACGAGTTTTGGTGTTTGTCTATTTCTACAGGGGGGTATCAGGAAATATCGAGGAAAGGCCCACACGTGACCAATCAGGGCAGGTCTCATGGATCATGCTCCATCGCCTTTGAGGATCAAGGAAAACCGTGCGATTAAGGTCGGTTTGATCCGACAGCCCATGTTCATTTGGAAGGTCTATATAAACAGGCCCCCTGGCCCCTGGAGAACATATCTCTTCTACATAATCAAAGCTAGGGTTTCAATTATTCATCCATGTAGAGAGGATCCCTCTAGTTCATCTAGTTCTAGTTCTAGTTCATCTAGTTCTAGTTCTAGTTAGTTCTAGTTGTAATCTAGAAAATAGGGAGAGAGAAGAGGAGAGCGGAGGAGCCGGATCTGTCGGATCTTCCTCAACATTGTACTTTTGCAGCAACTGGTTTGTTCTTCATCGTTCTCCAAGTTCTTCAATTCATAATTCCAGAGTTCTTTAATTACTTTTATTTACATTCAAGTTATTTATTGCATTCCCGCTTGCATCAAGTGCTCTAGTCTTTGAAATGCTAGAGTAGTATTTAATAGAATAGACGTGGTGTTTAATCTTGCAATTGCCTGGAATTGCACCCAATCCTGTGGATTGTTGTGGTAGCCCTAGGGTAGCGACAGCCCTAACGGTCGACGTATTCCACCTCGTTGGGATCGGTGTTTGTAGGACCGTAGTCAGAGCTTCGTAGCCCCTTTCTCATCTCTTTCTATGGTTAGTGTTCTGATGTCCCGAAATAAATAATCTTTGAAGTAATTCTTGATTCTTAGATCAACTAGAGAACTCTCAGGAAACTTCCTCTCTTCCCACCAAAAATAATTATGTAGTTATCCTTAGGTGATCTTGAATCTTAATTAGTACACTCACGTTCCCTGTGGAAAATCGATACTCTAGAATACTCCCGGGTGAAAGCTACATCGGTATCCGTGCGCTTGTGGATTTTTCTGTTTGCGTTTAAAATACCAAACAAGCTTTCTGGCGCCGTTGCCGGGGAACGGTAGTTGTGCTAGTTTCGAACCAAGTCGTCCGTGTATCCTTTTTCTTTTCCTTTTTTACCACTCACCTTACCATTTTCACCATACCACATGGATTTCACTCCAAACATTAATGAGCATGGAATTTATTTCATAGCCACTTCGTTTACTCCATGCTCATATGCAACATCTTCCCAGTCTATTGGTGTCTCCAACATCACCACATTTGAGATCTCCAACCCCCTTTGCCTTTCTATATATAAAAACTTTAGAAGGGCGGTTGTCGATGCATATGTCTATAATAAATATTGCAAATATCATTGAGTTGATCTTGATATAGGCCAGCGTTGGAGGGGAAACCACTTCGCCGACATAAATTGATGGTTTCCCAAGGACAAGCTTAGTGTCCTAAAATAAGCACTGATCAGATCGTAACATGAGCTTTTAATTATTTGCAACATTACCTTTTGTATTGAGCATATAAGGATAATTGTAAAAAACATTTCTTCGGGTATTCTTGTCACTGACCTTTCCAGGATTGGAGTAAGAAGATCGGATGAATGACAAGCACAAGGTATGTCCAACAAATCATCATACAACATTGAATTAAATTCATTCAAACTTGAATTTTGCAAAATTCAAGCTTGGAGGAGTACTTTACATAAAAACATCCTTTGCCATGTTGCTATGTTGGTTGTCCCTACCTTTGAGACATGCTCAATTTGATTAATACTAATCACACTACTTCATCTCCACTTGAGTAGATCTCTATAAATGCTCTCATGCTACCTTTATTTGCTTTAGTATATGTCTAGGTTTGGAGTAGTTTCATATATCTCTTAATTAAGCATGGTGCTTAGTTTAGGAATGATGATCTTACTTCCAAGGGATTTTAAATTAAGCATGGTGCTTAGGTTAAAATGCCCTCCTAAATCAAATTGGACATGGTGTCTAGGTTGATTTTTTAGCCGATAGTATGCTATAGTAGATATAGGATATTTCGTTGGACTAACCCATGCAGAAAAACTTTCAATATCGACCTGGGAAGTCCTAAGATAAACTCACATTGGAGACAAAGAGAGAAACACATGAAGGTTAACAATTTACACAAGGAAGACATAGCTCCACTACAAGCTTTTCGGTCTAATGCAACATCGAAGAATTGCAACGTAGAAAATTTGGTTGCTAGAGATCGTTGTATTACAACCATTCTAAAAAATGGTAGCGATACATGCCTTTAATACAACAGTTTTCAAGATGTTACAAAGCTCTGTTGCATTTGGTGGATGATATTGCAATGGTGAAAAATGGTTGCAGTAGAATTGATTTTGGTTGCAATTGTGTGGTAGTACTAACTACATTTACGTTAGTTGCATTTGGTTTTGAATATTGCTGCGGTTTTTTTTTGTTGCATAAAATTTGACAAGCGTTGCAAATGCTAGATGCTTAATGCAACGAGAACTCTTGGAGGCGAAGCAAAAGTGGGGGGGGGGGGGGTCAATTGCAACCTTTTTTGGCAGTTGCAATATACTTTGATATTGTTGCAAGTGCTAAATTTTATTGCAACGAGATCTCTGGGGTCGAAGCGAAAATTGTGTTCAAGTGCAACACGTGTTGGTGCGCCAAAGGTGCTCGACGAAAAGCACGGCATGGCGCGTGCTGGAGCTGTGCGTGAGTGTGCGTTGGCCTGACTAGGGTTGTGCTTCATGGAAGTGCTGGTGCGTGTCCTTGGGCGCGGTGTCCGCGGCGAGGCCACGGTGGCCGTGAGTGGCGCGGCGAAGCCATGCCGATCAAGCCGATGGTGTTGCGTCGATGGCGCGTGCTATGGCTGTGCAGATGTCCGAAGCCATGCTGCGCATGTGCTTTCTGGTGTGCTTGGACGGCGTCGGCAAGGTCACGATGGCCGCTGGCTGGTGCGTGTGCATGCACAGCATGTCCGTGAGGCGTGCATGTGCAAGGCAAGATCACAGTCAAGGCGGCTTGTGTCCTTGTGCTGCACTATGGTGTCCAGGTGCCGGATTGCGACGTGCAACATTATGGTTCCATGCAACGGTTCAGAAGAAAAAAATAATAAAGTGTGACATATGTGTATAAAGGATAAGTGACCCTTCCCATCAAACAGTGCAACAAAAAAATTGTCTTCAAACAAAGAAATCATCTTCTCTATTTTCTTCCATGACTGGTGCAATAACCCCATCATCAATGTAGGTGTCATCGTCGTCAGAATCATCGTCACCAGTATAGTCATCAACAAGTTCGGGAATTGCTTCGCTACGCACTTGATTAAAAATGGCGGTAGAACCAGTTGTGCCTGCCCTATCTTGTCTTGACCAGTTTAAGAATTCCTAACCTTGGCCTGATTCATTCATTTCTTGGATTCCCACATCAAGTGCATCGGCATCATTTCGTGTGTCTGGCATGGAAAACAAATTTGTTGGTCTCACCAAAACAACAGTAGACCATCCCGACTTGTTCACAATAGGGATATAAAACACCGGTTCAACGTTTGAAGCAAGAATGTAAGGTTCATCTAAATATCTGAGCATGGAAGTAGCAATGTCGATAATACCAAATTTATCCCTATTGTACCCTCTGCTTCTGCTAGTACTGGTAGCCGGCACATCACACCAATCACACTGAAACAATATAACTTCTTTTTCTTGTGGGAGTTCCAGTGAGATTATATTTCTAATGACTCCATACCAGGTCATGTTGCCTGTACTATCATCACCCTTCACAACGACACCAGAATTTTGTGTCACGAGGCTTTTCTCTATGGCAGCTGTCCAAAATTGCCAATTATTGATGTGCACTCTATTCAACACACGAGCTCGAGGGTCAGGTCCTTGAGAAAGGGCATGCATCAGTTTAGTTGCTTCCCCTTTCTCGTATAGTTTTGCTATCTGCAATTTAAAAATCAAGTTAGAATCTACCAGTTAATTACTACGTCGGTCTGACCATAATGTGGAATTTAAAAATATAAAATAACACTACATACCTCGATTTCAAACCATCTTACAAAATGCTCCTTGTGTCGTTTTTTAATGTTAATTGAACTATCCCTTGTTAGTTGTGTCTTATGCTCCCTACATCAGAGTGCACCAAATTATTAGTTGACGCCACAAACAAGTAGATAATAGATAAATTTAGTGGTAAAAATTGCGACTTACTCTACCCATTTCCTAGCTTCATCACAATTAGTAATTATGTAGTGCCTCATCTTTTGAAGTTCAACTTTCTCCAAATTCTTAAGCTTATTTCCTCTCCTCTTGTAATCAATTTCAGTAAATATGCTTAGACCACTTGGAGGCTCATTCACAACTGTATTTTCATGACAATCAGCTCGACTCATCTTGGTGTCAATGTCGAAGAATCGAGAGCAAAATGTAAGACACTCCTTAGCTATGTAGCATTCAGCTATTGATCCTTCTGGCTGTGCCTTGTTCCTGACATATCCTTTAGTAGTACGTAGATATCTCTCTACTGGATACATCCATCTGTAACACACAAGCCCTCCTAGTTTAGCCTCTTCAACTAGATGGACCGGCAAATGAATCATTATGTCAAAAATGCAGGTGGGAAAACCAGCTCAAGCTGACAAAGAGATTCTTTAATTGAACTGTCTAGTTTGTCAAGATCTGTTGGCACCAACTCATTTGAACAAAGTGCACTAAAGAACCTACTGAGCTCAATCAATGGCCTGGCAACATCTTCTGGCAAAATCCTTCTAATGACTAAGGGCAATAGTTTTTGTAGAATAATATGGTAGTCATGAGTTTTGAGTCCAGACACCTTACATGTTTTATCGCCAACACATCTCTTTAGATTGGAGCATAACCCATCAGGCATCTTCACTCCTTGAAGAAATTGGCATAAAATCCTCTTGTCATCCTTGTCTAGAGAGTACAACACTGCTGGCAAGGTGTACGTGTCATCATCAATCACAGGATGCTGATCTTGCCTGATCCCAAGATGTTCCATGTCAAGGCGGGCATTCTCGCTGTCCTTACATTTCCCTTCAATTTCAAGCAAAGTCCCTAATATGCTCTCGCATATGTTTTTCTCAATATGCATCACATCCAAATTATGCCTTATGAGCAAAGAAGACCAGTAGGGGAGCTCAAAAAAAATACTCTTCTTCCTCCAATTGTGCCATCTTGCGTCTTCATAACGCTTCCTCTTTTTTGATATGTCCTTTCCAAATCCCGTTTGATGAAAAGTTGCATAATGGTCTAATACATCTTGACCAGATAGTGGAACTGGAGCCTCCCTGGTTCCTCATTGTTGAAGCTCATCTTGTTCATGCGCCATGGATGGTCTAAGGGCAAAAACCGACGATGTCCCATGTAGCAGAACTTCTTCCCATGTTTCAAACACAAATAATCTATATCCTTGTGACAGTAAGGACATGCAAATTTTCCTTTTGTGCTCCAACCAGAAAGCATCGCATATGCAGGGAAGTCATTGATTGTCCATATCAGCATAGCACGTAGTATAAAGTTTTCCTTTGCCTTTACATTCCTACAATTAAGACTAGTATTCCACAACTCCTTCAACTCATCAATGAGGGGCCTCAAGTAAACATCAATATTCATTCAAGGACTTTTCTTGCCAGGTATCAACATCAACATGATCCAATAAGATTGTTTCTCATACAACCAAGGAGGCAAATTGTAAGGTATTAGGATAACAGGCCAACAACTTTAAGTAACATTTTGCATACCAGATGGGTTGAAGCCATCAGAAGCAAGACCCAGTCGAAGGTTACGAGCTTCTTTAAATCATGGAAACATATTGTCCACGTGCTTCCATGCCTTGGAGTCTGCAGCATGACGTAGTTTGCCATCATCTATCCTTCCTTCCTCATGCCAACGCATTTCTGATGACGTGCTCTCTGACATGTACAATCTGCGCAACCGAGGTGTGAGAGGGAAGTACCGAAGGATTTTGACTGGGACACGACGACGGTTGTTATCATGACCATCGTCCACATGGCCAGCACCACGGTCATCTGTTTTCCACCTAGACGCTTTACATATGGGGCATATATCTAGCGTCTCGTATTCCTTCCGAAATAACACACAATGATTCTCACATGCATCTATCTTGATATAGTCCAAGCCTAGATCGCGAACCACCCTTTGCACTTTCTCCATTGTGTTTGGGACACAATGACCTTTAGGGAGAAACTTTGAGATCAGAAAGAGTACCCCCTCCAATGCTTTGTTACTTATCCCATACATGCACTTAACCTGGAAAAGTTCCACAATAAAAGATATCTTTGTACCATCTTTGCAACCTAGATATAATTCCTTTTTTGCCTCCTGTAGTAACTTGAAGAAGACCTTGGCTTGCTCGTTCGGCTCGTCTTCATCACCAATCTCTCCTCGTATTTCACCTCTGATTAGGGATTTAATGTAGCACCCGGTTTTAAGAACAAAACCAGATACACACCATATGTGAGCCCAGGAAGTCAAATCTCACATATAGCCACAAATAAGGGTAATATCAATAGTCAATGCTTATATATAACCAACTTAGTATAAGAGATATAACCTTAGATAGCAAACAGCGGAAAGACACTCCGTTCTTCACGTGAAAGCTCCAAATCCACAGGGACAACTGACTGGTTGAGCACAAGCCTAAACTCTTCTCCAAACTAGCAATCTGGTACCCATCCGGGATTTTTATCCAAATAAAATGTAAAGGCAAGCGTAAGTACATCTCGTACTCAGCAAGGATAACATAGGGTTCATGAGGCTCAAAGGCTAGACACTGGTTGAACTGCATGTAGCTTTTAGTTGTCACAATTTTAGCGTATGAGTAGCATCAACTTGTCAAGTCCCATAGTAAACTCATGATCAGGTAAAATGAATAAAGAATAGCATAAACAACATATTAACAACAATAACTTTAATAATTTGCCATTAGTGATCATTTATTCTGTATTGGTCCAAGGCCGCTCGTGACCGTGAGCACGGCTGATATATCAGTTTTACACTCTGCAGAGGTTGTACACTTTCACTGTGAGTCATGATTTACCCTCTCGCCCGAGGTCACGAGTCTCTTAACAGCCTTCCTAGGGAGGCCGGCAGGGTTCACTATGAAGCCTTTCAAAGGTCCGTCTAACAAGTTAAGGCCGCTAGGTTTCGTTAGTCAGTCCGTGTGACTCACCCGCAGGAATCCACGGCCTGCTATCCCCCACTTGCGCCACAACGGTAACCACTAACAAGCTAGAAAAGGTCCTCATACTGAGCTAAAGCCAGAGCCATGTAGCCCTCACAGTTGTACTGTATGTCCCGGATGGTCAGATACAGATAAGTCCTTATGGAGAGAAACTAGAGCACCATAGGATAGCCCAATGCTCCAGCCCTCTTTACCAAAGTTGCTAAAAAGACATCTTTTAATGTTTATTGCATAATCCTTTAATCAAATTACAGATCATGGTTTAGTGGAGCACTAGCATAAGCTACCTAATGCAAAACCATAGGTGACAAGGTATAAGATCAATACTAGGGAATCCTTAGCAAGGAGACACATGCAATATGAATTAAGTGATTAAAGTTATTAGGAAACAAGGATGATCCCATGCTATACTTGCCTTGAAACTCAGATCCTTCTTTTAGTTCCAAACCTTCCACAATCTGCTTCTTGATCACCACGTAAAAGCTCACCGATTAAACTCAGTCATCACATCAACAGCCATCATCCAGAGGCAATCATACAAAGCAAACAAACCTATAATTAGAACAATACACCAACAGTAGAAAATAAAGATAAAAAGTTTATAAAACAAATCTACAACGCTCTACGATCACACAGACGTAAAGATAACAAAAATCGGAGCTATAGCGAAGAAGTTATGATTTAAATAAGATTTCCTTTAATAAAATAATAGATTAAATCTAAACTCAGATTTTAAATGTTGAAAACTTGTAATTCAGTAGCATTAATCTATAGGTTACGCGAAACCGAATCTAACGAAATTTGAACGAATCAAAACGGAGTTAGAACGAAGAGTATATGAATTTTCTAATATTTTCTTTGGAAAAACAATTAATTAATTTGGGTCACGGAATTAAAAAGTTTCAAACTGAGAAAACAGTTTTACTAACATGTAGATCTTTTAAAGACAAAACCAACGCAATTTGAACGAGTCAAAACAGAGTTGAAACGAATATTTTATGAGCAATATAAAACCAGTGGCAAAATTGTAATTTTCTGAAAACGTATTTTGAATCCGCGCGGACGGGAATAGGCTTTCGGAGTTAGAAAACGTATTCTGGAAATCCGCTAAGGACCGCGGGTTTGATCTTTAAAAAGCAGGGGGACTATTTTGCAAAACGCGCAGCCGAAACGGTATCTTCCATCTGGAACCGTTGGATCGGGGATGGACGGTTGGGATTAGATTAGAGAGGGGAGGGGGAAGTTGGCCGGCCGGGGTTGAACAGGACGCGGCGGCGCCATGGCTAAGCTTGGCCGGAGCTCGCCAATCCAGTGATATAATGCGGTAGAGCGCGAACCAAAAGCACGGGGTCGCTCAGGAGCTCAGTGCGCGCTCACCTGAGGCAAAAATCGGGGCGGAGCGAAGCCGGCTAGGGCTCCCGACGGCGAGAGGCGGACGGCGGCCCTGCAGGAAGTTCGGCGCTGGTTAGCTACGCATAGAAGGCACGAAAACGCGAACCGAGAGCTTCGGCGACTTCGTAAAGATGAGGAGAAGCTTGGCAAGGAACTCACGGTGACCAAAACGCATCGCGGCGGCGGATTGCTTTCGAGGTGGATCTCGGCGATGAACTTGGGCGAGTTTGACGCGGCGGCTGCGGCTCGGGACGAGTTGGGAGGGTTAGCAGCATCGGGGCAAGTATTTAAGGGGCTAGAGTCCGACGGGGAAGGGTCTGCTTGCGCGGATCGCGCGCGGTTTGGTCGCGGTTCGTCTCGTGTCCTAGCCGGACTCGAGGTAGGGGAAAGGCCTAACCAGTGGGTCCCACCTGGCAGTGACTCAGGGACGCGGGGCCCGCTTGTCGGTGTAAGAAGAGAGGGGGCTGCTGGCGCGGGGGGGGGGGAAGCTGGGCCGCGGCTCCTGCGCTGGCTGGGCCAAGGAAAAAGAAGGAGGGGGGGAGGTCTAGGCCTCCGGGCCGAATTCCAGGGAGAGGAAGGAGAAAAATAAATCTCTCTTTTTATTTATTTATTCAAAACCTCTTTCAAATTTAATTTAAAACCTGTTTGAATTGTATTTTTGAACCTTAGTCAAAATCACTCATTACAATAAATCAAATGCAAGGACATGTGTGCTCAAACAAGTTGCTAACTCCTATAGTAAATTTTAATTCAAAGAAAAATATTATTTTTCATATATTTCATGGGCACAAAAATACACAATTTAACATTTTATCCTATTTTGGAAAATTGCAAATTTTGGGGTGTTACAATTCTACCACCCTTAAGATGAATCTCGTCCTCGAGATTCGGTTGGTGCTTACTCAAACCACTGCGGATATACTTTTCTTAGATCCTCTTCTCTTTTACAAATAGCCTCCCCTTCTGTGCACTGATTCCACTGGACTTTGTACATCCTGAAAATCCAACTCCTGGTAACCCTTTCTGTTGTTTCTAAAATTCGTACCAGGTACTCTTCGTATGTGAAATCCAATTTAACAGTCAATTCTTCAATCGATATCTGCTCTTATGACTCACGCAAGTACTTTTTAAGTTGAGACACATGGTAGACATCATACACTCCTCCTAAACTTCCAGGTAGCTCTATTTGGTAAGCCACTTTGTTCCGTATTTCTAACATCTTGAGAAGCCCGACATACCTTGGTGCTAACTTTTCCTTTCTCATTGAACCTCCACACACTTCTCTTAGGTGACACCTCCAAATACACGTAGTCTCCTACTTCAGATCTAATTCTCTTCTCAGATGTCAACATAACTCTTATGTCGAGTCTGTGCCACCCTTTATCTTTGATCACTCTCACTTGTCGTTCTGTATCACTTAGAACTTCTAGCCCAAACACTTGTGTTCTCCCGTTCGATTTCAAATCAACAGGGTTCTACACTTACATCCATACAAGGTTTCAAAAGGTTCCCACTGAAGGGTCTTCTACTCACTGTAGTTCTAAGAAAACTTCGCATACGGTAAACTCTTTGCACCGTACCGTAATACACAAGCTTACAACATATCTTCTAAGTAATCTTTTCAATTCCTGTCGTTCCCAAAAGGAGTATTAGTAAAGCTCATTTGGTAGTACTCAACCCTTCAAATTTCAGTGTCATTTGAACTCCTTTAGCACACTCTTTATGCTCTGACGCAAAGGCTTTTCTCCTACAAGTGATAGCATTCTCCTAGTCA
>NC_012872.2:43957515-43961636 GCF_000003195.3 Sorghum bicolor
AAAAAAGGGCCAAAAATGCGCGATAATGAGCTGGTACGCTCATTTTACCTCTCGTCTCACTTTTTCTTTCTTTCGGAGGTTCCGGGCACTTGCCCCTTTTTATTTCCTCGCATTCTTTCTTTTTTTCTTTCTTTTTTTAGAGCACTCATCTCCTAAACTAATGTAGCAAGTGGTAGTAACCAAGATAACTTGAGCATTTATCTCACAGGGGAAAAACAGAAATAGGAGAATGTTTTTGGCTATTCTCTCCCGGATTAGGAGTAGAATATTTTTGGGTGGTTCTAGAGATGGAAATGGATGGATATATGTGGATGGTACTTCTGGAGTAGAAGCAGCATGTATGAGTGAACGTGCAAGTGAATCTTGACTTAACCACATGACAAGCTCCTAAGGGTCTACACAGCTTGACCACACTCAATGCTCATAAGCAGTAAAGAGTAAATGTGTGGCTCAAAGTCTAGCAAGCATGTATATATGGCTGTGGTAGGAATTTAAACTCTCATCATACAGGAATTCATCATGCAACATTTTAAAGATTTTCAAAGATAAAATTCTCCAGAATTCTAGCATCTCTAGGAACAGATAAACAGCAGCTCAACCTTCCCATATCATATCCATTAACGACTTAGACTTCAGATCAAGTACTCTCCCCACAAGTTCAGGTTTAGAGCAAATCTTAATTAATAACAGTCATGCCTAAACTTGAGAGAGATTTCAATTTTGAGAACTAGTCATGGCAGAGCAACTATTCATCATTTCCATGTGAGAGCTTATCGTGAGGGTTCATAGCAGACTTTATTTATTTATTTATTTAGCAAACTAAGCAAAGATATATATAAGCACAAAATCTTTTTTTTTTGGGTTTCTATGATTATGCATCTTTTTATTATTAGAGTAAAGTATAAACGTGAGTAGAATACTTAGCTGGATAATTGGGGTGCTCTCCCCCAAGCTGGATTTTGACGTAGTTTCTTCTGATATAGCTAGCAGGTGGCGGAGGTGTATTTGAATGTCGGCAGCACCCTGACAGCGATTAGGATATCCTCCGTCTGCTAGTCTTCTTTGATCCTTGAATTCTGTGGAGCTCAAATAGACAACAAAGCTTTGTGGAACTGGTTAAGTGTTAGCATAAATATCTAGCCTTTATCATGTTGAGCCTCCTCAATAAATGTTACTCTCTTTAGTAGGATCATAATTTTATTTTTATAATTTTATTTTTATAGGACAGGAATATCTTTATTTCATTTTTATGCCACCACAGTGAATGTGCTTATGGGTTTTATGCCATGAGCATACTCACATGGGGCTTACTATTTTTTTAACATTTTTATTTTCTTTTCAAGATGATATGAACCTGATTAACTAAGCAAACTATTTTAAATAATTGAAAGAAAAAAAAGATAACTACCAAGTTTACCTCTTGGCAAGGCGTTCGGTGTTTTTACGTCCTCCGAACGGAACACTCCGTTTTCTCAATCGTCCTGGGATTCGCTGGATGGCGTTGTCGGTGGTTCCGGCGGCGCCTCCTCTTCGTGTATAACATTCTTCTCTCTACACATCTGACTCGGTGCTACGGTCTCCTTAGGACAGTTATGTTCAAGTTGTATGTCTTTAGACCTTACGACTTCTCCTTCATAGTCTGCCCATCCGTCCTTGATGATTTGCCTCCTCTAGTTGCGGTTGCGTCGACTTCTTCTTGCCCTGACCTGCTTAGAGTCTTCAACTATATAGTTAGGGTCAGTAAAATAGCAGCATACCTTCTCAGAGGGGAAGTGCATGTGGACTTCTCCGGTTCCAATGTAGATGATTGCTTTAACAGTGCTGAGGAACGGTCATCCAAGGATGATGGGTGGATCGTACTTGTCTTCTCCCATGTCAATAACCTTAAAATCATCTGGAGCTGAATGTATGTTGGTTGTAGGGACATGGTTCCATGCAGGAGCTGATAAGTGACTGCGGCCATTATGTTGACGTTAGATCCGGTGTCGTAGAGTGTCTTCTGAAAAGAATATCCGTTGATTGTGCGCTCGATGCTTGGAACACCAGGGTCGTCCTTCTTGCTTAAGAAAGGTGACTTGAGTTGACGATCTTGACCTCCTTGAGCTGCAGTGACCATCTTAGCTGACTCGGTCTATATTTTCTTTTTCCTATTCCTCCTGTTGGTCCTCTTCCTTGGTGTAGAAACTGATCTTGGCAGCACTAGCGTAGATGACACCTCCTGAGGTGTTCAAGAATGGCTTCCCTAGGATGATGGGTGCCCTCTCATCAGTACCAGTCTCTATCACCACGAAGTCTGCAGGGGCGTACAAGGTACCAACTCGGACGCGGAGGTTTTTCCATATTCCCTTTGGGAAACTTAGTGTCTAATTTGCAAGTTCTGGGAAGTCCACCATGCCGATGGAGATCGGGATGACGGTGCGTCCTGGATCGCCTCTCTTGACCGGCAGAAGGTCAGTAATTACTTCCACGGGTTACTCCAGTAGTTATGTCCTCAAGCATCTCAGGGCAGTGATTGCCTGAGTGTCCAGTCTCTCTAGTGTGTTTGTGCTCGTAGATCTAGGTTCTTCACTTGGTGGAGTCTGGGAGTTGTAAAAGTCCTTCATAGTTTGCTTGAAGTGTACCTGCTCATAGAGACAAGGCAGAGATCAAGTGCATGGGCCCTGTTGGTGGAAACCAACATAACCAAAAGTGTATTTGTTCTTCTCTAACCTTAAGCATAGTGAGCAAGACAAAGTTGATGGATAAAATAAGATCATGAGTTTAACATTTATAACATTTGTCAGATCAGATTGCTCAACCTAATGGAAAGATAATCTATCTAAGTAAATATTTTTTCATTACATGACTATCATTTTCCAAAGATTAAGTGTGCAACATTTTAGTTCATATGATTAGGAGTGTGGGATCACAAAGTTGAAAGGACTAAACATATAGAATCGATTGGGTTGGTTAATCTAGAGTTGTAAATCATATAAGTTTGTCTCTTTTATTCATGTGAACGCCAAAAATAAGGAGAAACTTATAGAAGTGATAGTCAAGTACCTTAAGATGTTACCTTACTTGAAGAGTGACGGTACAGTATCACCTTGTGGAAGCTTTCCTCTCTTAGCGGTTGTGCATCGTGTTTGTGGCACCCTCCATGCATCATCTCTTGTGAGCTATGCCTCCCTTGTGTAAATTGTTAACGTTCATGTGTCTCTCTCTTTGTCTCCAATGTGAGTTTATCTCAGGACTTCCCAGGTCGATATTGAAAGTTTTCTTGCAGGGGTTAGTCCAGCAAAATATCCCATATCAACTATAGCATACTATCGGCTCAAAAATCAACCTAGACACCATGTCTAATTTGATTTAGGAGGGCATTTTAACCTAAGCACCATGCTTAATCTAAAATCCCTTGGAAGTAAGATCATCATTCCTAGCTAAGCACCATGCTTAATTAAGAGATAAATGAAACTACTCCAAACCTAGACATATACTAAAGCAAATAAAGGTGGCATGAGAGCATTTATAGAGATCTACTCAAGTGGAGATGAAGTAGTGTGATTAGTATTTAACAAATTGAGCATGTCTCAAAGGTAGGGACAACCAACATAGCAACATGGCAAAGGATGTTTTTATATAAAGTACTCCCCCAAGCTTGAATTTTGCAAAATTCAAGTTTGGATGAATTTAATTCAGTGTTGTATGATGATTGGTTGGACATACCTTGTGCTTGTCATTCATCCGATCTTCTTGCTCCAATCCTGGAAAGGTTAGTGACAAGAATACCCGAAGGAATATTTTTACAATTATCCTTATATGCTCAATACACAAGGTAATGTTGCAAATAATTAAAAGCTCATGTTACAATCTGATCAGTGCTTATTTTAGGACACTAAGCTTGTCCTTGGGAAACCATCAATTTATGTCGGCGAAGTGGTTTCCCCTCCAACGCTGACCTATATCAAGATCAACTGAACGAGATCTGCAAAATTTATTATAGACATATGCATCGACAACCGCCCTTTTAAAGTTTTTATAAATAGAAAGGAAGTGGGGGTTGGAGATCTTGAATGTGGTGATGTTTGAGAGACCAATGGATTGTGAAGATGTTGCATATGAGCATGGAGTAAATGAAGTGG